>NC_137230.1:7750258-8030258 GCF_949987685.1 Ammodytes marinus | reverse complement strand
TAATTACCATCATTGAGGAATAATTTATAGCAGGTTAGAGTCACAGTGGCATAAGTATCCTGTATTTTGAGTCTGCACATGTGACTTTAATATCAAAATGACTTCTTGCCATCATATTTTCATCTCACATAGTCATTCAGACAATCTTCATGGTTGTAGGTCAGATGCATTAGAGCTTTTAGTGAGTCAACGAAGGGCAATGCGCCAGGCACACCTGCACCATTTCATTGACTGCCTCAAGAAAAGAGAAACGAAGCCGTCAGGGCTTTTCGACTAAATTACAGTATCCTTAACTCCTCAACTGACAATTGAGAATATTCAGTAGCTACAAGGCAAGGCAAGGCAAGTTTATTTATATAGCACAATTCAAACACAAGGCCACTCAAAGTGCTTTACAGGGGCAAGATTAAAATACATAAAACACATTAGAAGACATTTAAAAGCGAATGAACTGTCACTTTTATTTTTTATTATTCATTGTTTCTTACTACTATATTAATTCAACTGAATCTGTCCCCTGCACTTTGACATGTTCAGCTCCTTTTAATGATTGATCCTCAACTTAATTGTCACTTCATTGAAACTTCATTCAGTGCTTCACCTGAATGTTTAACTGATTTGAAAGCTTCAATTCTAAGTGCCTTTATTGTACATTTACTGCCAATTTAACAATGACTTAAACTGTTTTGGCCTTTCATCTACAGTAATTTTTGTTTAAACACAAATCTTTAGCTGCGAGCGTATGTATACTGCCTGGCCAAAACAAAACTCACCACTTGGACACTGAGAAGATAGGTAGGAGCTATTGGATAACTACTGCAGTGATTAATATTTTTTAGCTTGCAACCAGACATTAAACCCTAACTGATAAAGTGAATAGCTTCTTATTTCCTATACAACCATTTCAGAAGACATGTCCAGTTGATGTGAAATACATGTTATTCTGTGTCAGAAGGGTCACATTATAGGTCTGCATCAAGCCAAGAAAACAACTAAGTAGATTTCTCAAACTACTAAAATTGGGTTGAAAACTGTCCAACACATTATGTAAACCTGGATAGATAGTAGATACCATCATTTTCGTGGAAGAAATGTGATTGGATTTTTTTTTTGGAATGATCGTTATCTGAGATTACTTTTAACGTTTGGTGAAATCAAATTGTACAAATCACAGTAGAACACACGACTGTGTTTAAAGTTCAGGCATTTCCACACGCACAATGCAACGAGAACTCAAGGGATTGGGACTAAACAGCTGTGTAGGCTTAAGAAAAACACTTATCACTGAGGCGAATCGGAAGTAAAGGGCTTCAATTTGCTAGGGAGCATAAAGGTTGGACTCTGGAGCAAAGGAAACACGTAATGTGCTCTGATGAGTCCATTTTGACCCTGTTCCAGAGTGATGGGTGCATCAGGGTAAGAAGAGAAGTGAAGTGATGCCATCAGTACGAGATCTTGGCGAAAAATTATGCAACTCAGAAATGGACATAAATAGAGGTTGTGATATTGCATATACTTATCAAAATGATGCACCAGTGAACGCGTGCCCTATTAAAAGCTAAAGGCGGTTAAACAAAATATTAGTCTGTATCTTTTTCTTTGGCCAGGCATTGTACGTTTTCTTGAGAACATATAGGCTTTTTCTCACCCTATCAAATCCAGAGAAGACCCTGATGAGATATTCAAACACTTAAGCTACTGTTTATCGTCCTCTTTACTCCACTGGTTTCATCGCCGGCTTACTTAACCGTCGGGCGGACTCTGATGTGGCTGTTTTGGCCGTCACTGCCGACTCGTCTCCTAAATCCCCGCGAGGGATCAAAGACCAAAAAGTTTTTCAGAGAGCCGACCGGCCCTCATATGATACACATTATACACCATGACTGGCAGACTATAAAGGGCCACACAGCCCGTTAAACCAGGTTACTTGTCAGGTTCATTTATCATTCCATTGGCACTAAAGAGCGCTTTGTTGCGGCAGCCGTTGAAAAATGGCTTGATGCTGCTAAATGGTGAGTTATGGGGTCAATGGGACAGAGGAGGGGATGACAAGTTGCTTGGGTTAAACGGTAAGTCCCGTAAGGACATCTCATGATAGCATTTTCAAAACGAATGCAATGTGGTCCGGTGTGAATGTTCAATATGGCATTTCTTAAACTCCCCTCAACCTCAACACCCCCTCCAACTAAAATAGTTCACCAGCCCTTCATTTCAACGGCAGCACCACAGCACCAACCCCTGAGTCACGTTTTATTCCCTGACTCATGGCATCCCGAGCATGTTTGCCCCCAGTAATCTCTGCGATTATTTTGGCAGGGCCCCTCTGCTCCTAATCTGAACAGAACAAGAAGGATTAGCCTGAATTTTACGGCCCTTCTCTAATGTCAACTTCACCCCCCAAACTGAGCTGTCTGGACAGTTTGGGCTGTCCTCAAAGATCACTGACAACTCACGCTACCGCTTTGTGTAATTACGCTATAAACTGCACTTCATGGTAAAATCGTTTCTCTGCTTCTTTAAAGTCAAAACTGCTCCACCAATTGAACATCTGATCAAAAATAGAAGGTCAACCACTTCAGAAACTGTATGAATCATCCTACCATAAACACATGCTAAAGATGGCCAACGTTATTTTGTCTGACCCCAACCATGTTCTGTTCATGTTCACAGAGTACAATTTGTTATGCTGAAACCGGAGATATAGGGTCCCAAAATGTAATAAGGTTAGACTGAAGCACTCTTTTGTGCACCAGTCAATCCTCAAACTTAATACGGCGGTTAATCCCAGATCAAATGCACCATGATCAGCCTCAATTGTTATCTTCAGTTCTTGAACGTCTGTATGTTTGGGATCTGTCTTGAGGTCTTGATTCCTGTCTTTTTGAGATGTTCCTAATGGAGCTGCTGCTATCAGACTTGCTCTGATAGCAGCAGATAAAGGTGTATCGTATCGTATTGTATACATGCATATTTGCAAGTCGGCCTTACACACATGACATCTTCTACATTTCCACCTCTGCCCTGCTACAAAACCTTCAGTCAATCCTTCTTTTGTTTTTGCACACACTCGTCCATTTTACGAGGCCAGCGTGTAACTTTTGCTCAGTCTCGTAAAAATCTATGGGATTTGGCCAACTCAAGCCCTTCCTTCCAGGAGTCGCTCAGAGGCTGAAAATGAATCTTCTCCCCTTCTTTCTATCCCTCCCTACATCCCTCCACCTCCCCTCCCCTACCCTACCCACTCCATTCTCCATAGACCACCTGCCAGATCAAACACAGTCAACCCTAATCCTCACCAACAAGCCTAGGAGATTAGGTTCATGATCTTGACCTGGTTTTGAGGGGAACACATTTTGTCACACACAATCTAAAAGTGAGCGGGGGGTGCACGACAAGGAGACAATGGTGTTTAGAATGAATCTTGTTTGATGGAGTCTTTCGTAAGACTAAAATGTGCTTTATGTAGGTGAGGCCAGTAGCAGCAGAATGTGGATCTATTGATGCTTTTCCATTACATAGCACCGGCTCTACTCTCTACTTTTTTGGTTTTCCACTATGTAAAAGTAACTGGTACCCGGTACCTACTTATTTGTTACCTACACCAACTCGAGTTTCCAAACCGGAAAATCGAGTTGGAGGTGGACTGGGCCACACAAAATAAGAGAGTCTACCAGCAAACTTCTGAAGAGATTGCAGTACACATAAGCATGTTGGTCAACATGACATGTTGTGCCAAAGGACCTAACGTTACTTTTTCCAAAAACAAAATGTCCAAATGGCCGATGAAGGCTGAGTAGAAACGCATTGTACCCGATGCCAAATGCGAATATAGTAGAGAAGAGAGTATAGGAGGCACCATGTTATGGAAAAAGTTCCATATGTTGGAACTCGTGAGCAGGGCGGGTAGGGAGCAGGTGCCCCAAGAAGTAAACAAGTCATGATGACCTCTGACCTTCAGCAGGCTTCAGTCTCAGTTTCTGTTGCCAGGCAGATTTACCAGACTCTTGGGACATTCAAGCATCCTTAAGGTGTTCCAGAGGGCTGCGTTGGAATAAGGGTGTATTATGTAGAGAAGAGGAACTGCCTGAAACACTAACTTGAAAACTTGTCATAACCTGGTGTCTGTGTCTCTGTTAGATTTACTGTTGCAATGATAGTGGGTGATATATAGAGAGCACATGAGCTGAGGAGTCAAAGAAGGAAAGAGGTATAGAAGAGAAACGAGGAGTGTGGTGAAACTCTGGGCCAGACTGTCCATAAGCCATGAATTGGGTTCAACTCCCTTCTCGAGGTTTACTGTCCCTCTTCGGTGCTTTGCCTCTGATCAAGAGGGTCCTCCACTCATGGAGTACACAGTGCAGTACCCCACTGGCCTGCCGTAAGCACATTACCATATGGGCTGCATTTGTCTGCCGCTATGTCTTAATAGGATCAGGCCTACGGAAAACCTGGGCCAAGTCCCACCCCTCACCAGGGGAAGCGAGATCGGCACAGAGCAGATTTACACACACACACACACACACACACACACACACACACACACACACACACACACACACACACACACACACACACACACACACACACACACACACACACACACACACCTTCAATGGAGCTCCATCATTCTTGGCGGATAAATCACTGTTTGATTGAGTCCAGCTCTGAATGGAGGGGATGAACAGTCGGAGTTGGAGGAAAATGCAGTGAAGCAAGCAACATGTACTTTTGATTCTGATCACATGTGACGTTCATCTCATGCAGACTTTGTCATTATTACTGTTGCATCGGTGAAGGGAACCTCAGAAAGCAATATGCTGCTAGTCGCATTGTCTTCCCGGTGTTTACTGTTTCTATTAGGGTACTCTTTCAGTTCCCCTTCCAGCGTGTTTTATTACATTGTAACACTTAGTGGACTGTTTTTATTGGACATGTTTTGATCAGCATGGTTCCCTTAGTCTCTGTGTGTGTGTGTGTGTGTGTATGCCTGTGTGTGTGCAGGCCACTTTGGTAAATAGCTAAACTCAATTAACTCTGCTGGTGGTTGCGTCGGAATGCCTGGGATGAGTTAACAAAAGCCTGGGAAGTCAGACGTGGCATCCTTATGTTCATGAATGTCAAGGCTCTGCTTGTCTTTTGCGGTGATAGCTTTTATCATTGTAATGACATATTGAACATGAAGAACATGATGGCACATAGCTTCCAAACATTCTCTTTGATTGTTCTATTTTAAACTAACACAAACTTTACAGCTGTCGATCCAAAACTTTAGAAAGACTGTCATGGCTAATCAGGCACACTGCTTTGTAGATTGATCAATCAATCTTTATTCATTTAGCACTTTTTTATACAAGGACAAAGGTAACGCTTATACGAGCTTTACAGGATTAAAAGGAAACAGAAAAGGAAAAAGAACAATACCGCGCCCCCAAATCCCCAGACAGCAGCAAATTACTTTCAGAAAAAATTAATAAACTCTTAATACAACAGAACTCAATAAACATGGGCTGAATAAAACAAGATGATGTAAAAGCATCATTGGGAAAAGCCATTGTGTAACATTACATTGTGAAGCCTTGGAGATGCCCTGTATAGTTGCCTAAATAGCAGACAGAAGTACATTACATTTTACATTCACTTTCTTTGAGGTCCCACAGATATGTAGAATGCATGCTTTTCTTTATATAAAAAATGTTATTCTCTGTTGGCGCCTTGAAGTCTTGATGCGTTCTACGTCTGCAAAGTGAAAATGGCAGAAACTGAAAGAATGGGAGGGAGTCGGCAAAGGTGACATTTCACTTTAATTATGAGCGGACACGATGTTAACCAACACCTATGCATGAGTAGCTACTTCTTTGTATTTTTTTTGGCAACTTCCAAATATTTGGGATTCGGTTCATGATATGTTGAACAACTGTTTACATTTTAAACAGTGAGCAATTGACATACCGTCCAGTTCGTTACACTTCATTCAGATCCTCACATTCCTCAGACAGGGTTTGGAGCCATTACACCCAGCTTGCCCTCAGACTCTTACCATGATGTCAGAGGTGACACAGTTTAAAAGTATTTGTGGGTTCAAGCTCTAGGGCTTATAGCGGGGACATTGACATTGGAGCTGAGCCTCTGTTTACATCCATGTTTGCAGTCTTCTTCTTCCCTGCCTGTGTGGCTCCCACACCAAGTGTCAATCAGTGGAAAAGTGTAAAACTAGAGCTGTAGTGTATGGTGTTGCCTCTGCTTTTGTACATTGGCCTGATACAAACAAAATAGAGTCATACATACAAAATCATGGTTCTATAGCCCCACTGGTGGTCTAAATCAGCACTGGGTTACTTTTAGATGTTTATCTTGATATTAGAGCCGTAAGTGGTTGTAGTAATGAGTACAGGCACAGCTCTGCAAAGTCCCATGTACATTTCTAGAACAGCTGGTTACATTAGAGGACTTGGTTTGGTTTGAAATGAAATGATTCTTAAAGCTATAGTGCGTAACATCTGTCTCCCCCATTATTCATTACAACATTATCCACACAACTACATGAGGAAAGCCTTTGGTGATCACCCACACCGATCGCTTTGGTGATTTATACCTTCTACTGTACGTCCAGGTTTTTTTCCAATCATTAGAATCAACAAACTTTATCTGGTGCTCCTCTGCCAGTGTCAGGGGGGGACACCAGTTTGTAAACACTGCCAAGCTGAGAAATACAGAGAGAGTTTTGTGGAGCGGATCAACTTTGCGTCAACGGATTTGGCAATAGCTCGAATGTATTTGACATTCATTAATATGAAAAAGTTACACACTACAGCTTTAACTGGCTTTTTTTTTGTGACACATTTGTAAAAGCACAACAGTAAAACAAGAAATATATTGCAGATTTGTAAATCTTTCTTATCTTTCTCTCCTCTCCGGTCTTGTCTCCCTTCCCCCCCCCCCCCCAGGCCACAGAACAATGGTAAATTCTGCCCCGGCTCTAGCCGTCTCAACCAGCTGTGTAACACTCGGCCGTGCCCCGCCAACGCAGTAGACTTCCGGGCCCAGCAGTGTGCTGAGTACAACAGCAAGCCCTTCAGGGGCTGGTACTACAAGTGGAAGCCCTACACCAAAGTGGAAGGTAAGGTGATCCAGGAGATATGAGACCCAACATGTACACAGTTTTTTTTCAGTGCTTTGTTTTCATTATGTTTAATGTTTAATTGGCTCAGAAAATGTTAAAGGCCGTATTTTTTTCATGCCTTTGTTGAAGCGCATATCTGTTTTTGTAAACTAAGACATTGTCTATCTTGAAAACCACACAGTGCTTACCAAAGGATTATGAAGACATCCTATGATTTACTGTATTCTTGGCACACAATACACAGGAAAGGAAATCTCTTTATTCAAAGAAGCGCCGCGCTGCCAAATACACTGAGAACTGCAGACTCTTTTTGTTGCTTGTCTTAATTCCGTGGATCTTTTACATTCTGCCGCCCACTGCACTGGGCTACTCCAGAGCTCTCCATATTTTTGTGTAAACCTCTGTTTACTTCTGCAACGATTAGGGGTTGAAAAGGCTGGAGGAAGCTATCACTCTGTGTAACGTGTATGGGTAGACATGTAGCCACCTGCACCCTATAACACAGTGGGGATAGAGTTCAAAAGGGAAGCCTACGGGCCAGCTTTTTTATGCAGAGCGAGGGAGAGAGAGAGAGAGGGAGAGTAAAAGAAAGAGAGAGAGAGATTGCAATGGAGGAGAGCAGCGTGTTTGGCCATGGTCCCAGGGCTGTTTAAGCTGCTGATGAATGGTTAGGTTGATGTATAGAGGAACAGATTGTGAGACCTTGGGCCAAGTCACCCCTCCGCCGTCATTTGTTTTAATCGAAGGGCAGCTGTAGAGACTTGTCTGTGATAACCGATCTGAACTTCAAAATAAACCTGTAGCCCCACGTGAATGTCCCCTGGGTGCATTCAAAGTCACTTTACGTCTTTTCCACTTTAATCCCTGTAGGAGCCGTGCATACTGTATGTGAAGCAACACAGTAGCCATAGTAACTTTAACCAGAAGGAGTGTGTTTTGTGTGTTGTGTGTGCAGATGAAGACATCTGTAAGCTGTACTGCATCGCAGAAGACTTTGACTTCTTCTTCGCCATGTCCAGCAAGGTCAAAGACGGCACCTCCTGCTCCGACCACAAAGGAGATGTCTGCATTGACGGAGTGTGTGAGGTAATAGAATTGTCTGTGTGTATTCACAGTGCTGCGCGGGGTTATAACATGATGGGACGTCCTCAGTTTTTTTTGTATGTTGACCGTCAAAATGTGTCGTAAACACCTAGCTTGAAATCAAGACAAACAATGGATAAAGTGTATGTGTTTATGAAATCTAATAGAGACAATTTTCTTGACCAACTCTACCGGTTTTACTGCAGTGCAGAGTATGATAACAGTGGACATTTTGGGTGTGTTTACTTTCAGTTTAAATAATACAAATGAGACATTATGATAAAGGAGAGTTGTTCAAACTTATAAACTTGTAGTCATAAAGCAGTCATAATGCGTGCCATACTCGCCGTCCTCTGAGGAGTCATTTTTGCCAGTTTGTCATCTAATTGGTTGAATGATTCACAATGGCCTCTCAGCACAAATCAACCTCAGTCTATTAAATCCTGCAGTTTGTACACATGCAACCTGATCGTAAACTTTATCTGTATTGACATCCTCTTAATTCTACCTCTGTCCACATTTGATGTGTGTGTATGTGTGTGTGTGTGTGTGTGTGTGTGTGTGTGTGTGTGCAGGCAGTAGGCTGTGACCAGATCCTGGGCTCCAAGGCCTCTCTGGACGCCTGTGGGGTCTGTAAGGGAGACAACTCCACATGCAAGTTCTTCAAGGGCCAATATGCCCTTCAACACAGGGCTAATGGTAAGCTTGTCTTTGTCTTTTTGTAGTGTGTCTGTGCACGTTAGCTAGCAAAGGACAAAGGGAGACTTGAGCGGCCAAACAAGGACACAGAGAAGTAAACACGCACAGACACATGCCTTTAATCACACTTCATAATGGACTGATTTCATTTATGCATGTGCAGTTACACACTTGGACGAGAGACAAAGTGGAGTGCATGATGAGGTAAAGCAGGGATGGCGGTGTGTGTGCGTGCATGGGCAGCAGGATTGTTTGATGAAACACGACAATAGAATTAAAGATTACTAAGGGGGTCCAAGACTAAAAAGGAACATAGTCAAATCTGATAGGTTGGATCTTACCTATAGTCGACTTATCGTCAAATTGCGTGTTTTTTCTGCTCATTGATCCATTTTCTCATTTGTGACAGTGGCTTCCATTTTTCCCACACCAGACATATGGGCTGAAAACCTAGTTACAGTTTGTCCTCTTGATTTTGCTCAACAACTTTTTTTTTTATATCGCGACTAAATCTACCACACAATCTTCTCACACACTAAGGGGATTGATCAAAAACTCACCAGTTATTTTCACATTTTTAGTAGAAGCATAATAGGCTATCATGTATACAACAAGAGGCGATGTGTCATGATTTATCGGGACAAAACCAAGCAATTCCATGTAAAATCAGACATGCAGCACCCCTATACATCTGTAATCGCACAATCCTCGTTTCATTATCACATCTTGCGACTATTCAGGGTCACCCCTAGAGAACACATATAAATCAACATTGTTCCATAATCAAGCATTGCCTTTCTTTCCAGAGTACTACTCCATGGTGACGGTCCCAGCCGGGGCACGCAGCATCAGCGTTCAGGAGATGGAGGTGTCCACCAGCTACCTGGCTGTGCGCTCCCTCAAGAGGAAGTACTTCCTGACCGGGGACTGGACCGTGGACTGGCCCGGGAAGTTCCACTTTGGCGGGGCCGTGTTCGACTACCAGCGCTCCTTCAACAAGCCCGAGAGCCTCTATGCTGCTGGACCTACTAATGAGACGCTGGTGTTTGAAGTAAGCCGCTGCCCCCACTTGATGTCCGTTTGTGGCAATTGACACTGACAAGGTCTTTGGCAGATCTTGCCGGCCCCTCTCTCTCTGTGTTTTTTTTTATGTCTGGATATGAATAGGCTAGGATAAAAAAAGAAGTTTGAGTGGTAGGGGGAGAACAGGGGTGTGTGTAGCATGTCCCCAGTGCTCCAATGGAAGATTAATTGGGATTGGCGATCGCTTATGTCATGGATGATCTGGGAATCGGTTGGTCATATATCAAAGGCTTTTAATCAGGAACATCTAGAACATTTTAGGGTGGTGGTGGGGGGTTTATGAATCCTGTCCTGTGCAGAGCGGCCCCCTTTGTCAGGAACAGAGGGAAAGGCAGAACATACAATATGAGAGTAAAACGTAGGCAATCTAGGATTAACGGATATAAATGGGTCAGTGACACGTATCTAGGATATAGTAATCAAAGGCAATATCAAAGTCAAAGCCTCTATGTAAAAATAGCCTTGATTTGACTGATCTCATTTGCTGATACACGTCATGTAGAATCATCAGATGAGAAATTAGACTGTTTCATATACAGTTAAAAGTTCCTCGTAGGAGGTTTGAATAAAGTTGTTGTACTCGATTTTGGGTTGTAGTAACCACATGTTTGAATGCACTTGGATAAAAGCAGCACCTTAATAATTGTAATGTTATGATGTTACGTTACTGTAAGTGAGCAAATACGTTTTCTGTCATTTTTGGTGAATCAATGCTTTAAAGGCCTACTTCACCGGTTTGAATATGAAGGTGTATTGAATTCTGAGATCCTATGTAGTATAAATGTATATACTACATACCTTCATATGTAGTATATATTCACCTTCATATTCAAACCGGTGAAGTAGGCCTTTAAGCATCAATTGAAAGACAAAGGAAATAATGCTGGCAACAGCAAGAGAGAGATGTAGCACAATTAGTCTAAAAAAAGCCTGTGTGCCACTTTCCCTGTTCAGCTCAGTCTCACATGGCACAGAAGGCTTGGCCTCTGGTCTATATGTGGTACCGTTTCATGGTACTGGTGGCTCCAGTGTGAGCACACAGTCACGTGTTTGTCCACATACGTACACTTCATATGGACTCAAAGCCATGGATGTGGCCCCTATGGCCACTGATCTGAAGAGTGCTTTGTTGCAGCCATGTGATTCGCGGCTAATAGAGCGATTACAATCCTGAGAGTCAACTGGCCTTTAGGTGCAGAGATGAAAAGTATAAAATGAGAGAGCTGCTCGGAGTGAGATGTTCCGCGTAGTAAAAGCAATGATTTATGGGCCGCTGGTTCTTTCCCCTACATCTATAATCAGTGTTGTGTCAGAAACCAGAGCTCTGAGAGGAGGGCCAGTCTTTACCCGTCTTGAAGGTGATGCTGGACAGGCGTATCCTCCCGAGAGCTAAACTAATATTCAAACAAGTGGCCGAGCCATTATCCTTATGACTCAGTCAGCGGTGGTGGGATGTTCTTCCCACATAACTTTGTCAGCGTAAGCATTTATTTTCTCCTGAACTCTGAACCCCCAGTCATGGAAACAGAAGTGGAAACCAGGTGAAAGCTAGACATTAGTTTTCCGCCCCCTCCCATTATAGGTGAATGGATAGTCATGTAAAAGCCAGTCTCCCCCTCAGTCCCTCGGGCTACTGAAATATAGGGTTAAGGCGTGAATGATTGACTTGTAACACCAGGAGGAATACCAACATGCAATTTCTTTGGTCAAACTGTAACGATGATATATTATTGTCCAGAAGAGGTTTCAGGATATAATTTATGATAATTGTTTAATGATTTTTCTGCAAATTGCTTTCATTGAGTGTGGATATATTTAAGGCATAATTGAGTAAAAGCATGAATGTAAATCTAACCCTAAATCAGACATAACAGACATTTACAGTTCCAAGAACAATTTGGTTCAAGATGAAGCATCTGCTAAACCAATGACATTCCTGTTAACCTCAGCTGTACCTAACCGATATTGCTGATTGGCAGGTATAATCATGCTAGCATGCTGAACTAATATTAAAGAGACAACAGGGAACTTTATAATGTTTATGAAACAGTCTCATTTTCCTCTGATGATTATAAATGACCTGTAACAGTAAACTAAACCATCAGCAAAAAGAATGCTATTTTTTATATACTGTAGTTATTATTAATATCTTTGCATGGGTCATAATCCCCGCCAACTCAGAGAGCATTATTTACGGCAGGCAGACTGGAAAATTCTGTTTTTCCTGAACGTTACTAAATCAAAGTTTACTTTGCTTCACCATTGCCACGTTACCATTATTAACCTTTCATAGTCACATATACATGCATTACCTCATCATTGGGACAGCTAAGCAGTTGTGTCTTAAAAAACACTCCCGCCTTTGTCCAAAAGGCTGCTAGGATAAACAAAAACTGAAAGCTCCTCGTAACTACTTTAAATATTATACCCGTTTAACATTGCATTAAAGCATAGTCTAGGTGAACATGTTGCCATGCTAACTTTGCTAACGTATTTATCTAAAACACCACTTTGTGTGAGTACAGCCTCACAGAGCCACTAGTGTTGCTAAGGCCCTGGAACATGATGACTTTGCTAAACAGTCAAAAGGGGTCAAAGAAGAAGCCACCGGAAGGAAACCAGGAATTGCCCGTGACGGTCACTTATGTATTCTAAATTCTAAATGAAATAAGTAGTAAAAATATAGAGCAAACCATAACGTGGTAAATTAACAAGTCTCAACAAGCCCACAGGAGTGTTCAGTATTGTTGTAAAGTTTATCTTTTGACCTGCTCCTCTTGACTAACAGTGTTTGAGCTAAGCTAACCTGGATGAGCGACCTTTAACCATGTCTACTTCAAAAATGCACACACAGTTACAGGAATGGTTTCTGTCACCTTTTCTTGAGCCGAAGAACGAAACAAAAAGCTAACAATTAAAAAATGTTGAACTTTCCCTTTAAAGAAGGGACTCTACTTTGTCTGACAGTGCTCCTTCTGCTTGTCCATATGTCCCCAGCAGTAGCACGCTGCTGATCTGCAGATGACACGAGCAATAATCTCTATAAGTATGTCCTGTAATTACAAAAAAAAGAAAGAGGTTGTTAAGAGAGAGTAGAATGGAGAGAGAGAAGGGGGGGGGGGCGGACAGAGTGAGATTAAAAGATTAAGACTTCTCCAATTGAACTCTTTGGATGTGAGAAGTTGAGGTCAGCAGGGCTCGGGGACTTTAACTGCAAATGAAACGAGCCAAATGAAAAGGGGTTTCCACTGCTGATCTTCATCTGTTTCACACATTCTACTTAACGGAGTACACGGGGGAGGGTTTACACACACACACACACACACACACACACACACACACACACACACACACACACACACACACACACACCCCGGGATCACTCCCAGGCCCTTACTCAGCTTGAAGCACTCAAAGAAAAACAAATATTGAGGAGTGTGAACGTAAACTGTGACAAGGTGTTCACATCTGTTCAGCTCGTAGGGGGGAAAGGGGGAAATAAGTAGCTAACAAGAGTAGGATGAGGGAACAGACATAACATATGGCTGAGGTCTCAGTGGATATCAAATAGGGCTATTCCCCACCAAAATTGACATTCTTGCGGTATGGCGCGGCGAGGTCACGTTCGTCCAGGGCTGAATCATTGTGGGTTCACCAAGTGGGGATTGATATCTGTGTCGGCCACACATTCTAATTTATCATCATCTAAATCTGACTTGATTAGTGGTGCGGTGGTCGGGGATTGTGAAAACCAAGAAGACACTCTGTGGTCTGACGTTGCCCTGTGGGAAGACAAACTGACATCAATCACACGTCACAAATGTAAACTTTGGAATAATCCTCAATCCTGAAGGGGGAAATATATGTTTCTTTCAACATTATGTGATATTACGTCGAGCCAAAAGAGCACAAGTTGATATTTCTGGGAATATTAGAAAAGGGAAAGACATTCAGGAGGTGCAAACAACATGTCGAAAAACATACTTGTTATGCCTATATTACCTTGTAGGATTTTCTTACATGGAAAGATTGATCACTCAAAAGTCTGCTTTTTGTACCAGTATTGGCATATGTTTAACTGTATTTAGCTTTAACTTAAATCATTTTTGGCAGTGTATTTCATGGATTCATCTTAAAGCTGTCCACCATGAAAATATCTCAGACATTTTGTTTGCGGATGTTGAAATAATTTAATTTAGCTGCCATAACCTAAATCTGTGAGATTGTAACATTATCAGTTTTATGTCAAACAACATTGTCGATGTTATTCAAAACAAATCAGCAATTGTCTTATTATAGATTTGTACTTGAACATTTTCTTCATTTCACGGTAACTAAACAAGTGAGCGACAAGGATTACTGTTGCACTCTACATGCACTTCCTACTGATAGCAGTTGGGGTTGTCAGTCCTGATAAGGCTCATCTATTGGCAGACTCTAGACCTTTGGTAGATTTATGTATGTATGTGTTCCGAAAAATATCAAGGCATACTTTGCTGCTGATGTGGGTTTGCTTTGACTACCACATACTTCAACAAGGGCAGCGTGAGGTCTGGTTGGGAGATATATTTGGTTTGTAGAACTGTTAGGTCCGATAGGCTATATTTCTTTGTTTGAATGGGTTTGGGTGTTAAGTTGTCAGTCAGGGGGGGTTGAGCTTTGTTCTGCCGTTGTCTCAGACTAAATGACTGCAGAGCTAGACAGGTTTGGATATGTCTGAAATTATTGTTTGAAAATTAGCGTCTCCCACGGCAGACAATGTTAACGCTGTGGTGGGATGGGTGTATTTAACAGTGTGAATGGCCTAGGAAAAAAAAGTTAAGTTGTTTATTAAGTGTCAAGGCTTCAAGGATAAGTCCTCTTTTAAAGATATTATAACACAATACTGCTGAGTCATGTTTATATAGCTTCCGGTTTACATCATTGTGTGGCTGCTTTGGACAAGGAGCCTGGATGTTAGTAAGAGTTTGCTTGGATAGGCACAGACAGTCCCGGTAGTGGCAGTTGTTTGATGGCAGTGGGTTTGGGTTTGGTTGGAGTAGGTAGTGTCAGCAAAGGAAGTGTGGGGGCTGTAAAGTGTCACCAGTTCTTCTCATGTTGTTCGGTACAGGCCAGGACCACATTTTCAGTCCAGGTGTTCTCATGTTTAGAGGTGGAACAGTCCGAGACAGTGAGTGTGATACTGTGTAGACTTTGGTTTGACTTGTGGTTCAGTGGAAGAGTGGTAGGTCCCTAGCACTCTAATAAAGCTTTCACCATTTAATCATGAGGAACATTAGGAAGGACTTGTGTTATTAGCTGGAGTGTGTCTATTTAAGTTGTTATCTGTAAGTTTTGAGGTAGGTTGTTTCCAGGGGCAGCTTTGGCTGAAAGATGTAATTGCAGTTGTACCTCTGGACCGCATCTCCCAGAGTTCCTTTCAAAAACAAACAGTGTCGACTGTATGACGTCAGTAGATTGTCAGTTCTTACCTGTCTAACACCTTCTCACCATGCTCCATAGTTGGACTGTCTTCTTCTTTCTCTGGTATGTGTGTTGATCCGCCGTTGTGACTTGAAAGTAATGAAGTGTACCGTTCAGGCACATAAGAGCTACCCTGTTGAGTTCAGGCATTTAAATGACCTTTTCATACATTTTTTGAAATTTGGGACATAGGACCGTGTCATAAGGCCAGTTCACACCAGTCCGACTACCCGAAAATGGTGACTGCCGATTAAGGGAGCTCCAGTCTTCCCGTCGCGGCTGAACAAAGTGCAAAGAACACACCAAACCGACTGTTGCCTTTCCGTACGCTCTGCGCTTGCGCGGGACGTAATGGCTCCATAACAGCAGGCGGCGCTAATCTGTATTGTGGCCCGGAAAAATACGGAAGCCGGAAATGATGGGACGGCTCTCTAGACCATAAACATAGATAGAAATACGTATTTATATTTATGGACCATAAAGAGCACCATTTTTAGCAGAGAGTGTCGAGCATGGTGTCGAGCAGTCAACAAGGGTTGAAGCATGTGAGTACTCGCTGAACGAAACAAACAAACATATTAAAACGATGGCTAACTGTTGTTAGCTGTTTGTGCTACCCGCCTCACTTCCGGGCTTCACTGATTCGCTAGCCCTCCACAAATCAAATTGCTCCAACTGAAAGACTGTCCGCCGCCGACTCAAAAGAAGCCCGACGACATCAACGTCGACCGATTTCACGGCACACACCAAACAGATTCGTGTCTCCGAGCCCTCCCGACTCTACGATGGCGATTATCGGGCCGGTGTGTCCTGGCCTTTATAAGAACTAAATAAAATGCACACAGGTTGGAACTTGGCACTGCCGAGTTGGAAGTATCTGTGTTATGAGATGAGCTTCAATGGAACACACCCTTGCTGACAGATGTAAAAGGCATCAGCAAAGACACTTGAATGATATTACCCTGCCAAGCCAAACGATTTCATTATTGGGTCATATGCTTGATCACCATTGTTTTACCTCAGTCTCTGATAGTTAATATTTCAACAGCAAAGATGAAAGTCTTACGGATCACATCTTTAAACAGTGAGTAATAGCTATTAAAGTAGGACTTGGGTTGCCAATATTAATTAATAGTGATGTACGATGGTTCGTAAAATGCTCTATTTGCCTGATGTGACATTCAGCAAACCCTTTGGATCCCGTGTCTGTTGTCAGTGTTTGGCAGTTTGACAAGAATCATAGCACAATCTGTTCCTGCACTTGGTTTCAACGTTACATACATTTCTCTTTTATAGGTGCAGAGCAATCTGCACAGCAGGTTTTAGCATGCACGATAAAGATGTTGCTGAGTTTTGAATGGCAACTTATAATGATGACAACAGATAACATGAGCAGACAAGCTTGTATTAGGTCAGGGGGTTTTTAAAGTCTGACACAGTCTAGCACTACTCTTTCTATGCTACATTAAAGGATGTAAACAAGCAGTAGAATACAGCTATCACTGAATTACTTTGACACTAAAAAACAGGCAATTGATGATTCACAAGCAGGTTCTGGAGGGAAAGGTGAAGTCAGCGATTCTGGAGAACGCTTGTTGTCAAAATCACTATTTGTAAAAATCGATGAATACCGTATCTCCTCACAATCCACTACCTGTACTGTCCCTGCTATGTGCGCTGAAAGAAAATCCAGTGTTCATACACAGCCTAGGCTCTGTCAACAGGCAATTTGCTAGCTACGGTCTGTCCCCTGTGTTTACATACCCCTTTCTTCCATCCTAGTTTACAGAGCCTATGCTACGTATGTATTAACACCAGATTTATTTTTCAACACACACTCACAGTATGGACAGGTTAGGATTTTTTTGACAAAAAGTGATTCTGACAAAAAAAAGCATTTCCCCAGAACTGCTGACTCCACCTTTTTTTAGATGGAAGGTATTATGATTTTCTAAGCTATAAGAGTTATGGACGTCAAATCGCAATGGACATCTTTCACATCTCAAAGGTTGCAAAAAAAAAAAAAAACCCACTGCATCTGCTGGTTTGTTCCTAGCAGCTGTTCACAGGTCTGCTCACAGTACAACTGCAGATGTGTTTTGTCTGACATCTATGAGACAGCTCCCCTTGCTCCTCTCCACATAACCTCTCACCTCTTGCCCTCCTCCTCCTAGCCTGGAGCTGGGCCCATCCGTAACACATGGAACAGTTAACACGCAGCTCAAGGCGATTGGTTCAAGTCAGTGGAAGGGGAGCGCGCCCAGGACTGTTGAATGTGGACCCAACCCAAGGAGATGCTTGGCGTGCTAGAAAAAAGTTGGATGGTTGGATTGGTAGATTTTCTTTTGTACTTTAGGATATACCCCAAAGAAAATACACTTGTCAAAGCTCATTATTGATAGATACATAATGGATGCGTTTGTCAAGACATTGGAATGGGCTGTTGACAGTTGGACTTCATACAAAAATGCCAAATGGGTTTAGGGATTCTTACCCAGCCCCACCTGAACTTAACCGAGCTGGGCTGTAAAAGACAAATAAGTATATACTGATAAATGACCCAGTGCATTTTTTTTCTTCAAATGGCACACTATGAGCTGACTATGTAAATGTGTACCTCAAACAAAAAAATCTTCGCCACGGCGGTGAATTCTCATGGGCTTTTCTTAATGATAGCTTGATGCTTCTCCAGTAATGGGTACGTCTGCTCCCATTCATCCGTTATAGTCTCCTGCTTGACTTGAACGTCCAAATAAATCTCCCGTACATGAAAAAGGTAACTGAGAATCAACCAGCCAGTATAAAGGATGTGGGAAGAAGAGAGCTTATGCTCTCAAAAGAAAGAAAAATGGAAATTGTCACTCATATATGCACTGTGCTGTCCAAATAAGAAGGCCTTATAATAGTGTGGTCAGCCAGTTTGGACTAGAGAGGGAACAAAGCTCTCTTTTTAATGTTTGGAGAGCCTGCTGGTTAGTGGGAAACAGATCTAAATAGCTAAGTTAGGCTGCCACGTTGTCAGTGGGTTTACCTTTAGTGTCTTGAAGTAGCATGTTCTTTTCACTGTACTCATGCTATGCTCCGTTGTATTTAATACATCTAGGGACAGACTGCATTGACCATATACAACACACTATTGTTATATAGCATTACAGTTTGGCTTGAAGAATAGGTTTACATTATGCTGTATTTAATTGTTGTTTATTGGACCTGGTTTGTTTGACATTACAGTGCACACATTAGTCCAGGAATAAGGGGAATGCATGGTTAAGAGCTGAAACCACCAAGTGATGATACATTGCCAGACATCTGCTGTTTCCAGCCTCTCAAATATAATATTTAGCAGTTTCTTTACTCTGAGTAATATAATTGTGAAATAACACATCAGGCAAAACGGTGACCTTGAGGTCTAGACATTTTATAATTAAACCATAAATTGTAACATTAAAAAATGACAGTTTTATCAATGATGAAAGTAATTATCGGTTGCTGCTGGCTGCGAACATGAGTTCTGTGGAAAACACCAAGATGTGCTCTCTCGAAGATGAAGCCTTTAAGGCATATTTAGGATCACAATTACAGCCAAACAAGGTCTTTGCTAAGATGAGATAGAACCCAGTGATGAAGGAAGTTCCCCCTAATCTTAAAAAGACCTCTATTGTGTACTGTGAGTCATGTTTGAATGCAATGCTGTTCCCTTTAGTATATACTGGGAAGCTGGAGATTTATGAGAGGAACGTTGCTGATTTTAACCCATAGAGAAGCCGAGAAAAACCTGCTTGTATTAAAGGTGGAGTCAGTGATTCCGAAGAATGCTTGTTGTCAAAGTCAGTTTTTGTCAAAATCTGTGAATATCTCCTTATGATCCGCTACCTGTCCGTACTGTGTGAGCGCTGATAAAGAAATCCAGTGTTATTATTACCCAGCCTAGGCTCTGTTAACGGGCATAGCTACGGAGGGCCCCTTTTTTTCACATACCCTTTGTACACATGCCAGTTTACAGAGCCTACGCTGTGTATCAACACCGTTTTTTTCCCCCCCCCAGCGCACACACAGTATGGACCGGTAGGGGATCGTGAGGAGATATTCAATGATTTTGACAAAAAGTGATTTTGATGACCAGAATCGCTGACTCCACCTTTAAATGACTTATGTTATAATGTGAAAATTTGAAAACTGGTGTTTGCTAGATCTATTTTCCTTACATGTATAAAGGTTCAAATCCAACCTATATGTACACATGACACCTAACTAACTGTGTTCCCTCCTGACAGATCCTTCTCCAGGGAAGGAACCCTGGCGTGGTGTGGGAGTACACGCTGCCTCGCACAGAGAGGAAACCAGACTACAGCTGGGGTGTGGTGCGCTCCGACTGCTCTGCTCCCTGTGCTGGAGGTGAGGCTGTGTGTGTGTGTGTGTGTGTGTGTGTGTTTGCTGGACACATGTGTTATTCCTTATCATTAAAGCTATTTCTCTAGAAACAAGGAAAGCCTACAACAAGTGCTGAAGCGCTCATTTCCACTGAGCGGTGTGGTTTGGTTCGGTGTGGCTCTGTACTCATTCATTCACGTTTTTCCCACTGTCAAAAGTTGGGAAGGACACAACATTTTTTTCGTCACCCTTTTGTTGGGCCACCAAGCGGTCCCAAAGTGTCCCAAAAGGGTAGAGTTACAGACTGCAGTCGTTGATTGGTCGAGAGAATAGTAATTTCCGTGAGAGGGTGTGTGTGTGTGTGTGTGTATGTGTGTGTGTGTGTTCATGTGTTTGTAAATGTATTTTTGCATTGTGTAGCATGCTAACATAAATCAACTTTATCAACTGAGGAGTTCAGTGTCTGTTGGCCCAAAAACAAATCCCAGCAACCCGCTGCTGACTTGTCCATGGATGGCTTTGTGTGTGTGTGTGTGTGTGTGTTTGACTAGGATCATTGTAGTGTCTCAAGCTCTGTGTCTTCCTTTTCTTCCATCAGGTCGTATCTCCACCAAGGCGATCTGTCTGCAGGACCAGAAGGTTCAGGTCAACTCCACCAT
The DNA here is from genome assembly GCF_949987685.1 of Ammodytes marinus. NCBI lineage: Eukaryota > Metazoa > Chordata > Actinopteri > Uranoscopiformes > Ammodytidae > Ammodytes > Ammodytes marinus. The sequence goes on along the minus strand of NC_137230.1, from coordinate 8,009,780 downwards.
GTGTAACCCCCTCACCAGACCAGCACTGGGCTCCCATCTCTGCAACACCCAGCCCTGCCCTGCATAGTAAGTGCTGTGGGTGTGTGTGGGTGTGTGTGTGTGTGTGTGAGTCAGGGAATTTTTCATGTACAGATGGCTGTGGGATATGTGGCATGTGTCTTTATGTTGCCAAATTTTCAGGAAAGTTAAGCACTGTATTTATTACAGGCACACACACACACACACACACACACACACACACACACACACACACACACACACACACACACACACACACACACACACACACACACACACACACACACACACAGATACACTGTGGTTGAGCAGTCTAGAGGTTGCCCGCGGTCCATTTGCTGTGGCCAGCCACTACTCTGCTCAGCCCGTGTTCCTCTCTTCTCTTCTCTGCCCACTCTCTAATTTCTCACTCGTTTTAACATTTTCCTCTCTGAGAAAATACATGGCGGCCCTCCCTATCTGTTGTCTGTTTGCACCAGTCCATTCACGTATTTCCATTGCAGCATTTTCCCCAGCTGCAGTGGCTGAGACTCAAGTGGGTTTTAATTAATCAGGCCGAAATGACAGAATCATATAATGTCTGATTTTCCGTCTTAATGTCAGTGATTTTTGGCCTTCTCCTGGTGAGAACAGACTCCAAATTAATGACCAGTACAACACTTAATCTGAGCTGTATTAGCCTGGCAAGTAAACAGTGGGAAGTACCCAACTCTTATTGAACCTTAATGCATAGGTTAAACCCATTGAGTTCGGAAAACATGGCTCTTGACCATTGAGGTCACTACGATCATATCCACCTAACGTCATGTCATTTTCAAGGCCCGATATTTGATATGTTAAATGTTCTCTAAGTAGGAAAAACCCAAATTGGTGAATGTAGGGAGGCTTTTACAGAGTTAAGTTGGTGGGTAGTCCAATATTTCATATGTGGGTGGAGGGGGGTTATGCTTTTGGAATTTGGGCTTAGGACATCAGTATTCTCCAAAATCCTTTCCATCCATTCTGACCTCTTAGCATAAGGTTCAACCAACTGTTTGATTGTTTTTCTCATGAATTAAATACAAGGTGATTTTTTCCAAGTCTGGAGTAGACATTTTACAATAGCAAACACTGGAGAATAAGAATGATCATCCCTCACAAAAATGTTTTTTTCATGCATTTTTATCATGCCCTTTTTTCTTGTCCTTTGTCTAGACATTGTGCTTAGTGGCATGCATTTTTAAAGGAGAGGAAAGTGCATTCGGGGAGCTAAGGTAGCAAGCAAAGGAGGAAACCAGGCCAAAGTGCAGTGGAGTAACAAGTCGAAACAGCACTGAATAAATGGCCTCTCTCCTATGTAGGCCTGTGGCTCAGGGAACTGGAGCTAGCTTGATTTACAGCACTGCTCCGCCGAACAGGCAGGGAACCGTGTCTTGGGTTCAGATGGAGTATACACACACACACACACACACACACACACACACACACACACACACACACACACACACACACACACACACACACACCGTACATTTACAAGGAGGCATGCACACACACATTATCCAAATGCACAATGCCGAAATAATGTATATGGGATCCGAACCATGAGGTTAAAAATAGAAACACAAGCTGCTTCTGTCTTGTGTTGATGATGTTGTCACTTGGTCCACCATTAACCATGCCACAACAAGTCCAGACTGAACTTTCTCCTGTGTCAGGGGGTTGAACAAGCCAGTTCAGCTATCGGTTTCACCTCCAACATACAGCCTCTGTTTCTCACTCCGTTTCCCACCATCCGAGAGGGCATTTCCTGTCCCTAATCTTGGGCCATGCCAGTTCTCTTATCTTGGCGAAAGGTACTAAACAGCCCCGTTTTGTGTCCCAACCTCTAACCCCCCCCCCCCCCCCCCTTTTTGTTTCAGTGGAGAGTATGGTACAGCCCGGATAAATAACATCAGTGTGTCAGTCCATTCAAGGAAAATAAAGCAGTGTTTAAAGCTATAGTGTGTGACTTCTAAATATTAATGAATGTCACTGTTACTTTCAAGACATCATCAAATGTGTTGACACAAAGTTGATTAAGCTTATCGGCCTATGTCCCAGTCTGGCAGCTTTTATAAACTGGTGTCACCCCCTGCCACTGGTGCAGGAGCTCAGAAAAATCCCAAGAAGAACCCAAGAAATGTTTAAGTTGGTGATTATACTGCTTCGAAAAAACCTGGATGTACAGCAGAAGGTATAAAATCCATACGCTATCCCCCAAAGGCTTATCCTATGTAGATGCACTGTGTTTTTGTGATTACTCAGAATTACTCATGGGGGCAACATAAGTTACGCACTGTAGCTTTAACACCCGTGGATCTTATTATACAGTCACCGACACCATATCCCAGCTGGTTGTGTATTTTGGGGCCAATTTATGTACGCCGCACCGGAAGAAAGTTGAGTTGAGTGAGCAGCATGAAAGCTTTAATGACTGCATTAAGACCTCCAGGATGTACGGGCACGCATTCAAGAGCCCGTCAAGAGAGGGAGAGAAACGGAGAGAGTGATAGAGAGAGAAAGAGAAGGACAGAGAGAGAGAGAAAAAAATAAGAAAAATCACAATGAGGTGGGATGCATGTGCGCTAGTGTGTGTGTGTGTGTCTGACAGGAGAGGGGGAACCACGTTAAAAGTGCCTTCTTATCTGCGCGGCGCGTATCTCGGGTGCTGACAGGCCTATCCATGTTTTATTGTGCAGAGACAGCGGGATTCCCTCGGGGCCCGGCCAGTCTAGCCATGCAGGGCCAGTCAAACTCCTCCACTCCCTCCCTCCCTCCCCCCCCCCCGACACACACACACACACACCCCGCTACACTCCCATCTACCCCCTTTTTTTCCTTTAGACATGCTTTAAAACTTCACTCTCCATGTTGCTATTAGCCTGTCAGGGAAAAGCTGGGGGATGCTCCACTGTGAAAGGCGTACAGCAGCAGTTTCTGACACACAAGAGCAGGAGATGCTAGGAGAAATTTAAAAGAAGCCAGTTCAATCTTCCCAGCCCAGTGTGTGCCGTTATGGAAAAAGATACGCTTCTTCTATCTGATAGATTCTCTTGAAAGGCAATGTCTTTTTTATTTTTTTTGCTTTCACCAAAGCTTAGCCGAATCCCCACGTCCTTCTAGCATTCCATTTTCTTTTTCCTCTATGATTCCATCTCTTGCCGTTTGAAGTTGTTTAGGCCTCTCCTCTCGGAGGAGGCCATCTGTAAAGTCACTTTACCTGCAGCTCAGGAATGTTTCTCTGTGCATCAGGCAGCAGGATATGTACACAGATCAAAGTCTTGTGTGTCTGTGCCAAAGGAGATGTACAGAAATATAGAGACGTAGTGTACATGAGTGCAATGCATAAGGTACTGGCTGACAGGGTTTTTGGAAGGTCGCTGTTGATGAAATGCCCATAATGTTTGAGTAAATATTGTATTCATCACACATGGTAAACCTGTGTTAAAGATTCATTGTTGTTTGTGTGAAACTAATATCTCAAGTCACGATTAACCGTTGAAATGTACAACCATTTAACATATTTGATATGTGTGGAAATATGTAGTGACTTAATCAAATAACAATTGGGACACATACCTGTACATGTAGTCCAGACTGGAGTTTTGATGCTGGCGGACGAGGTCAGAGAAAACATGTAATAAAGATAATTTAGTATCACGTTGACATTTGCAGAAATGATGTCTGGAATGAGTGCCAGCTTTTTTGTCGTGTAAACATAACATAATCTTGAATTATTGATTATAATAAATCCTGCCATTTTTTGAGTAGGAGTAGAAATTATCTTTCACTTGAGGTCAGAATGTCCATTCAGCAGATGGATCACGTGAAAACGCTCAGATGTGTAAAAGTAACTTTTCACAGCAGGCATTTTGACTTGTGAGGATGGAAGCGTGCAGGTCTCACCGTGAGCCTTAAACTGAAGTGGCTCAATGGAATTCAAACATAACTCATTGTATTATTAAACATGTGCCTTTTCCTACATGTAAAAATGTGTCTTTTGCAAAATAACTTGGATTCCATTTTTTTCTTCTGAAATCCTGTGTGTGTGTGACCGAATACAAATACCAAGAGTTAATAAGAGCATAACGACCTGTTTTGCAGAGATTTTGGCATGTTAACTTTACTAGAAAGCTGCTGGCCTCCAATCAAACTCAATATTAGGTTAAGACTAAATGTCCATTCATTGGTGCCTTCCAGGCACTAAAAATGCATTGGGTAGCTTCTCAGCCTTGCACTCTCTTACCTCAAAGTATGTGTTATGTTATTGAAACATTTCAGAGATACAAATTACAGCTAGGTCAGTGGTGGTTTGCGACCAAGCAGAGTGGCACTTTAGCCACTTTCCCTCCAATGATATATTGTTATTTATAAGCCAGGCAAAACAGAGGGAGGAAAAAAAGCAAACAGTCCCAAAAGGAGAAATCCAAAACCCTAGGTTTTTCGGGTCCCAATGGTCCACATCTTTACAGTTTTTTTTTTCTTTTCAAAATTGCAGTTTAGCCCTGCTGCTTCATGTGTCTGTGGCATTTTGAAAGAGTATGAAAGCATTTTTCTTTCAGGTCGGCGGCTGCTTTTAGGAACAGTCTTTTTGCGGTATTCTAGCAGCATGCCTTTTCTCAGAGCCTGGACTGAGCCATCTGCCCATCTCTCCATGTCCCTCTTCTTAAAGCCTGCGGTTGTCAGACCACTCATTTGCTGTAATCTCCCCCTTCGGCCCACCATGCCAAGGCACAAGCTATTTTAGAAAGCAGCAGTTTAGGGCTTTCATCAGCGGCAAAGCCGGGTTGCAAAAATCACCAGACAGAGAAAAAAAATGAAGATTGGAAAATGAATGATAGAAGGAGAGAGGACAGCTGAGAAAAGTGAAAAACGTAGAAAGTGAGATTTTATAGTTTTCATCCGACTGTAGCCTTATTGTACGGTGGTAAATGGCGGTTGGCCTTGGTAGTCCTGTAAAAGCTGTTATGGAGAGAGTTGTATATACAATATGGTTTCGGTGTTTACTTTCAGATATGAATAGCACAGTGAGAGATGGATAGATATACGGATACATATTCCGCCGTGTGTATTTTTCTTTGTCCTTGACGGCCATTTGGTGCCATGGCAAAGATCAATGTGTTTTGTCAGTATACTTTCAAAGCTGCAGGTCTAGGTTTGAATGAATCACAAGCACAACCCATTCTAGGTCACCAGTCTGAGTGTAACCGCCTAATAATAAGTGGTGTGTCTGGAGTTTTTGGGGTGATGGTACTCAATGGTAATTTAGGGGGGGAAATTATTACTTGTGTGTGTGTGTGTGTGTATGTTTGGGCCCAAAATAAGTGCTGCAGATTAGAGTTTGGACCTGTGGTTGGCTGTCCTAAATAGGAGCTCAGTCATGTGGTTTGTGTCCTGATGAGAGAACTCCTTATAATGTGTGTGCGTGTCTATGTTCAAATATATGCATTTACAATCAGGCATATTCCCAATCACCACTTATACATACAGGCTGTTGAAGGTGGAGTCGGCGGTTCTGGAGAACTTGCTTGCTGTCAAAATCACTTTTTGTCAAAATCAGTGAATATCTCCTTACCATCTGCTACCTGACTGTACAACTGTACTGTACACTGGTGTGTCAACAGGAGTGTATGTTAACAAAGGAGGCCCACCGTGGCTAGCAACATACCTGTTTACAGAGCCTAGGCTGTCTAACACTGGATTTGCTTTCAGCGCACACACAGCACTTACAGGTAGCGGATCGTGAAGAGATATTCGTTGATTTGGACAAATAGTGAATTTGACAATAAGCATTCTCCAGAATAGCTGACTGCACCTTTAATCAATACTATAAAATAGTTGTGCTCTCTGTTCCATTTTGACTGACCGTCTCCCTCTTGGTTGCCTCTCCACAGTTGGACTACAGGAGACTGGGGCTCATGCAGTCGATCGTGTGGTGGCGGGCAGCAGAGCCGGACGCTGCGTTGCCTGAGGAAGGTGACCTACCAGAGGGAGGAGGTGGTGGCTCACAACCTCTGCCCCGTCATCTCTCCGGCCCAGGTGCAGCCCTGCCACACCCAGGCCTGCCCGCCAGAGTGGAGCACTGGATCCTGGTCACAGGTAGGGGGACCCATAATTCCATAATGTTTGTGGAATATCCATCTTAGAACTAACTTTACTCGGGGGGGCTCCGCTGGCGTAGTGGATAGAGCGCGTACCATATTGGCTCTTGTCTTCGTTGCAGTGGACACGGGTTTAAGTCCGACCCGTGGACCTTTACTGCATGTCATCCCCCCTTTCTGTCCGTCTCCCCGTTTCAACTCGGTACTGTCAAATAAAGCTTGAAAATGCCAAAACATTATCTTTAAAGAAAAAAAAACAACTTTACTGAAGTGGAAATTTGACACTTGAGCTCAGAATAATTGGCCGTATGACTTATGACATGGCACTTGAAAACACGTGCAGTCGTTCATGTTTCCCCACGGGATGAATTTTAAGAACACAAGTTGCCCCTCACATCTTTGACATTTCTTTGTTTTTTTATGACCACATATCTACAACTCTGTGTTAAGTGCTACTTTAAAAATGTTAGCATGATAACACAATGTAAAAATGCACCATAAAACAACATCATGTTAGTGGTTTCACCGGTAAAAAGTTATCTCAGTGTAGTTAAGCCTCACATAGCCAATGTTCAGTGTAGTTAAGCCTCACATAGTCACTGTCATGACAGCAGAAGGCTCCTCTGTCTTGTTTTAATTTTGCAAAGACAACTCTAATATAAAAATATAATCAGGCTATCGTCATGATGTTTGGTCTGTGAGGCTACAGTAACCCATGGCTACACTCCTATTAACTTATTAGCACTCTACCCAACGTCTGAAGTTTGATCCTAGCTTGACGCAGTGCAGCTGACCTTGTGTGCGTCATCTACAAATCAATGCTAATGAGAGAGAAGAACCTTGTCATGCTAGTGTGAAAGAACAGGTGTTACTAATAACGTAAGTGATGGCTGTGTTCTAGTGTCTAGTGTCTAGTGTAACCATGACAGTGTGACAGCGAGCAAGCATGTACAATACCAGGATCCCTTAAAATGAAGCACTTCTAAATGGAATGCAGCCATCATTAGTTGTGTCATTCGTTCCTGGATTTTTGCTGCATGGCAAATTTGAGAAATAGTGCCTATAAGCTTAAGAGACTAACAGGTTTCAGTTTGGATGATGAAACTCTACCTCTAGTTTACATGTTGTGTGTGTGTGTGCCATGTCATTATTAATGTGTTGTCAGAAACTCATGTAAGACAACCTCAGGTCAAGAAACAGTGACATGTGTAGACATCTGTGACTCCTGGGAGGACACACACACACACACACACACACACACACACACACACACACACACACACACACACACACACACACACACACACACACACACACACACACACACACACACACACACACACACACACACACACACACACACACACACTTTTCTCTGAAAGCTGTCAAGCTAAAACAAACACTCTGCTGCCCTCTGTTGGACATGTGCAAAACAAAGACATGTATGACATTTAAATGTGTCCACTATAATACAAATGAGCCATATTCAACTTTAGTCTTGGGACATATGCATTTGAATTTACTGCTTGATTTTTGTATTGTTCTTTACCCCTTTCTTCCTTTTTTAGGAAATGTAGTTTAAATTCAAGACTCAGAGTGAACTCATGTTTTAACCAAATACATGCATGGCTATGAAAAAACATCGTCCCATAAGTGATCACTGTCTGGGTCGCAAAATAAAACCCCTCTTGGGTGGTTACTACTTTTACAAGGTTAATTTGCAGGGTTGCATTCATGGAAATGGGATTTGTTTTGTACAAAGCCAACATTTGATTGGGACATCTAATCCTATATGGCTGTTAACCAAGTATGACTGAGACAGGTTTTGGCCGGTTCCTCTTTAACCACAGTGCATCACAGAACTAGACAGGGCTTTTAATTGGCTCATTTTCCCCATATACAATATTAATAGCCTGGCTGCACACATCTGGTAGTCTGTCAAACTTTCTGCCATAATTAGCTGCTATGACCTGCTGAGCAAAGACTTTTAGCTGTCAATCAACTGTCATTCTTTAGGACACTGGTGTGTGTGTGTGTGTGTGTGTGTGTGTGTGTGTGTGTGTGTGTGTGTGTGTGTGTGTTCTATGACTATTTTGTAACACAAGCCCGAGTTCAGTCGGCGGTCATTGCACACACAAGGCCAGTCTCCCTGAAAAGATCAATTGGACCTTTCAGCGACAAAAAGGACAACTGGGATGTGTGTGTGTGTGTGTGTGTGTGTGTGTTCGTGGTTGTGTATGTCGATGGCCACACACAGATGTGCGCGAGTCCTCTGTCTAATAAATTGATGCGTTGTTGTGGCATTAACTGGCCCTGACGGCTGTTGTCTGCAGTCCCCACGGGGCCAGTTCGACTCTATTGTCCATCCTTCGGTTCCAGTTGTATTTTACACAGCAGCACACTCAGCTGTTGGTGGATAAATTGATAGGTTGGGAGGGGGGGGGGGTCACCTTCATCCCAGAGTTATTGGTTTATTGTATTTAATGTTAGGCCATAATGGGCTGCCATCAAAGCAGTGACCTTCTGTTTGCTAGTACACCATGTGGCGAATTGCAAAACGCAGCCACAGTGTCTGTGCCAAGGACTTAACCTCTGTGGATAAGGCCTATAGTGCTTAAAGCTGATGAAAGCTGAAGGTTGAAAGATTCACATGTTTAAAGTTACAGTGTGAAAGCATGTATGTTAGATCTTACATATGTGTCACTTAAAGGTGTAGTCAGCGATTCTGGAGAACGCTTGTTGCCAAAATCCCTTTTTGTGAAAAACTAAATCCAGTGTTAATACACAGCTTAGGCTCTGTAAATGGGCATGTTGCTAGCAAAGGGCGGGCCCCTTTGTTTATATACCCTTTGTTTACATACCCGTTTACAGAACCTAGGCTGTGTATTAGGACCAGATTAAAGTACAGTACGGACAAGTAGCGGACTGCGAGGAGATATTTCAGTGATTTTGATTTAAAAAAAAAGGGATTGTGACAAACAGCGTTCTGCAGAATAGCTGACTCCGTCTTTAACCCTTGCTTATTGATCCACTTATCTCAAGAGGATACAATCACCCTGTGTTCCAAATCTCATACTCTTTCTTTTTTCTACTCTACATACTACATCTGACTCTACAAATAATCTAGTTAGGATGCAGTAGGCATACACCTGGTACACTATTTATTTCATCATAACATTGCTCCTTTTGCCTCTTGCATCCCCATTTGTTTTCATATGGAGGCTATGTCGATGTGACGTCACTTCCAGTGCGCACTGGATTGTGGGTCCGAATCACCCAAATAGGATGCTGTTTTCAACACTACAAATCTCGAACGGTTGTAGTAGTAGACATCTGGGTATTTCTAACCATACTAAATCTGGCCACAAAAATTATGACATCCTAAATCTTTTCTCTACCATACTAAATGGTAAATGGACTTGACTTATATAGCGCCTTCTAGCCGATTTTCTCAGCCCCAAAGCGCTTTACATATCTTACCACATTCACCCATTCATACACACACTCATACACCGATGGCAGTAGCTGCCATACAAGGCGCTCTCTGAACCATCGGGAGCAATTTGGGGTTCAGTGTCTTGCTCAGGGACACTTCGACATGTGGCGGGGAGACGGGGGATCGAACCTCCGACCCTGCACTCCAGAGGCGATCTCCCTACACACTTCGCCACTGCCGCCCGTGTAAATAGTAGATAGCATGGGTATTGGAACGCAGCCTCAGACTTTTGTTCCACAGTGACTTATCTTCCCGTCCTCTTTGTTCTCTCTCAGTGCTCAAAGTCGTGTGGCCGAGGCCTGAGGAAGCGCAGTGTGTTCTGTGGCAGCACTGACCCGGGGGCCAAGGCGGTGGTGGTGCCTGACAGCATGTGCAGACAGCACCACAGACCCAAAGCCCAGGAGGCCTGCGTCCTGCGCCGCTGCCCCAAGAACGAGAGGCTACAGTGGAACCCTGCTGCCTGGGGAGAGGTAGGAAGAGAGACAGAGAGAGAGAGAGAGAGAGAGAGAGAGAGAGACAGGTCTTCTAGGTACATGTGGTGAGAGTAAATGTGAGGTGTTCTTTTCAGTTCAATATTTGAAGATATTATTTTCAAATCTGTTCTAGGAAAAAGCTTTTGATCATGCCGCCTCATGTGTTGGTCCGTTCCTTGGCTGTGTGTGTGTGTGTGTGTGTGTGTGTGTGTGTGTGTGTGTGTGTGTGTGTGTGTGTGTGTGTGTGTGTGTGTGTGTGTGCGCAACAGCTGTTAAATAGGTCAGGGTCAATGCCTATTTTGGTTTATTTGGGGTGGGAATTGCATGATTTTCCGGGTGTAACATTTGACCTGATGGTCTTCATCTGGACTGGAAAAACTATGAGTTCTGCTCAATTTTAAACCTTTATATTAGCTTTCTAAAATCCACGATGGGACAATAATAAGGTCTAAGGATAATTTTAAAATACAATTAGAAATTGAATAATTAAAGAAATACAAATACAATTGTTTAAAAAAAAATAGCACAGGCATTACTCCGGTGCATATATTTCAACAAGTAAAGAGACGGGGGATACACTATATTAAATGCATATTTAATGAGATTCTTTAATGAGCTTCTTATGTTCAAGATTTTCTTAGTGTTGCACTCAATTGTTCACATTAAAGCTGAACTAGTGTATAATTACACCTGAGAAAAAGGGCCTGATAGAAAGGTTCAAACCCTGACACCGTTCTCACTTCCACACATGTGAAGTGGGAATGACTGCCAGATTGTCTTAAATTACCAGGATTGATTAAAAACATTTAATTTAACATAGTAAGGTGCTGGGGAATGGGGCTTTGAAGCTATAGTATCATCCAACTAAGACTAGCATACTTAAGAAACAACATGTCTGTAGTCTGTCTGTCCAATCTCAGTCAATGTTATACTTAGGTGGTATTTGCAAATGCAAGGCAGTCCAACCCTGGATACAGGTTTATTTTCAGAAGTGGGAAGTAAAAGAGGTGACACATTCACACATACAAATACTCTGTTTAATCATCAATAATAATGGCTGAAAAAAGCTCTGTAGGGGTTTGTCTTTTGGCTCCATTACTACAATGATAAGCAATTCCTCGTGGTGTCTGCTACTATGGGAACACGCTGAATCACAGAGATTTCAGTTTTTCAAATGGTGCCCCCTGCCTGCTCTTTGTTTCAGTGCTCCAGGTCTTGTGGCTCAGGTATCCAGAAAAGAGAGCTACGCTGTGGGGAGAGAAACTCACACGGAGGGTATGTACCTTCAATCACACACCAAGACTTCCCTCACATTATAATAGATCTGCACAGATACTTAAAGGTAGAGTCAGTGATTCTAGCGAACGTTTCTTGTCAAAAGCACTCCTCATCAAAATCAGTGAATATCTCCACAACATCTGCAACCCGCCCTCTATGTGTGTGCCCAGACAGAAAACCTGAAATACAGAGCCTAGTTATGTAAAAGGGCACGGTGGACCCCCTCTGTTTACATACCAGATTACAGAGCCTAAGCTGTGTATTAACACCATATCTTTTGACCACACACACAGTTATCACAGAAACTCACTGGTTTTGACAACGGGCATTCGCCAGAATCACTGACTCCACCTTTAAAACTTCCCCTGTATTAGCTGTTTACTCTTCACAAAGTCATAGTCTCAGTTTTTTTTTTTCGAAATCATGGGATCTTTATTAACAGTCTTTTGCTTTGTTATTTTTCATCCGCAGGTTTGTGGAGTTCCCCATGCGGCGGTGCAGGAACATGGCCAAACCTTTGGTGGATCTCAGTCAGGGCTGTAACAGAGGCGCGTGCCCAGAGCCCCCCCGGGTCCTGCCTGGCAGAGCCACCTCCACTGCTGTGGTCTCCGGCTGGTACTCCTCTCCCTGGCAACAGGTGCATTAGCTCATGCTTTGATCTAAAAACGGTCCACATTAGAGACTTTTAGTGCTATACATGTGCTTTTCCAGCTGTCAGTCCTCCAGTTTAGGAGCTTTTTCTCCCGTGTGACACAATTGTCGACGACAACTAGTGGATTTTTGGTAAAAGAATTGCATCCTGGGACTTGATGTAACGCCATGTCTGGATGTTCAAACTAGAATTTGTCATCAGAAGCCTTGATGATACTTGTCGCATCAGTTACCTGGATTTGGCCAGAAAGTAGAATACGTGATTGTGTCTGTGTTTGGGAGGAAGTGAAAACTTGAAAAGAAATAAGCAAATACGAAGATATTTCTGAAATATAAATGTATGTGAATATGTTGGTCGACTTGCTACCTTATTCAGTAAGAAGTGTATTAATATGTTGCTAATGTTAACTTATTAGCGAGCTAGCTACAGATATGCCAGTTGTCATTTAGATCAATACAGTCAGTATCAACAGTCACTGGGTAGAAATGAGGTGGCTATTTTTGGCTACCTCATTCTGAAATCAAGAACACATTGTTTCATGAAATACTAGGCATTTTGAGTAGTCCTTATACGTCACCTGCAAGAATGAAGAGTTTGAAATGTGGAAAATAAGTGACATACAGTCAGACTGAAGGTAAGGAAGTGTAGTGTTGAGCCGGTTGTATGCCCTGCTGTTCTTCAATAGTAGCTACTGGCAAAATCAACCACAGCATCAACCACAGTTGCCTCTAAACTAACACACTACTACTGCTGAAAAGAGTCAGATTCAAAGCGCATCTCTCACTTCATTCAGACTATACAGACTGCTGGTTCACATAGCTCTGAGCTAACAGTGGCTGGCTATGTTAAATGGGTTCTCAGATTCAACCCATGAGCTCCCCTCTGGTACACAGCCTCTGTTGTGAGGCATAGGCTGTGTCAATCTGTTGTGCAGGTTGTGTAGTAGCGGGCTATGTGTTATATCATCTATTATGCAAAAAGGTCTTAGGGGTAGCCCTATTATAAGCTCTGTGTGTTATTCCACTTGATGTGGAGTTTGTGTGATCCCTGTATGTTTCCACCAGAGAAGACATCTCCTGACAGCAAGCTGGAGGGCCAGAGCATGCAGGACGGGCTGTTTGTTTTCTTCATCCCTTCTTTGTCTCCGCATAGACTTTTTTTCCTTTTTCAAACTCCCTCCTCTGCTCCATTTCTAAATCCTTCTCCTTTATCCGCTTCGACTTTGATCTCCTGCTCCGATCTATAAACTGTATGTGTGTGTGTGTGTGTGTGTGTGTGTGTGTGTGTGTGTGTGTGTGTTGTTCTGTTCTCTCCATCTCACTTGGCCCTACTTTCTTTTTTTCTAACTTTCTTTTTTCTTTTCCTCTCCTTCCTTGGTTCAGTGCTCTGTGTCGTGCGGTGGAGGGGTCCAGACTCGGTCCACTCAGTGTCTGCGTCAGGGCCGCCTCACATCGGGCTGCCTGCCCCACCAGAGGCCTGTCACCTCCAGGGCCTGCAACACACACTTCTGCCCCCCTGCTCCCCCGGCTCAGCCAGCACAGCGCCCTGTACGGGTCACAACTACAGGACCGTCAAAAAAAGGTAAATTCCCCCCCCGAAGGAAACAAATAAGTTCATCCAATTTAGTTTCCTTAACCGTGTAATTTGAGTAAAAGAGTAGTGGGTCAACTTTACATTTCCTGGTTAAGGGTGGTTTTCTGCTCATCTGATGGCTTCTTTAGAACTTCCCAAAGTCCAATGTAATGTCGCTCAAAATGGATTTTTAGCCGTCAATATTGTTGTAAAAGCAGATAACTTATTAACTGCCAGTAACATTTCATTACATTAAAAACTAGAAAAGTATAATGTGTTTGGCAGTTTGTGTACTGTTCTAATAGTATTGGCTACTACAGAATGTAAGATTAAACTGTTTCTATATATGTCCATGCACAGCCCATTTATTGACTTGTTGAACAGCCACCTCTTTTTCTAGCCCCTTATTTTTCTATTGTATGACTGATAGCCCCACTAACGGCAAGTCAGTCCACCGATTTGGTCCAGGCTGAAATATTGGATGGATTGCCGTGCCATTTTGTACAGACATTCATGGACCTCAGAGGATGAATCATAAAGAATGTTCCTTTAGCACCATTATGAGGCTGACATTTATGATCATTTGTTGTCATAAAATTTGATATAGACATTAATGTTTCTCTCAGGAGGAAAGCTCTTTGGTAGCCCCTTAACTTTAAACCTAGCGTATCACGTCCCTTTTAATCTTTGATATTACCTGCAAAACTAATGAGTTACGAGGTGCAGCTTCTTGCATTTACTACTTTTTTCATTATAGTCTAAAAAAAACAGCATATTCTCAATAAACAGGCATGTTGCTAGCTATTGTGGGCCAACTTTGTCTACATACCCATTGCCTACATATCCTTTTACAGAGTCTAGGCTGTGCATTTTTTTCAGCACACAAAACAGTACAGACATATTGTGGATTATGAGGTGATATTCACTGATTTTAACAAAAAGGGATTTAGTGAACAAGGGCTCTCCATATTCACTGTCTTAAAGTCGGAAAAAAAACAACCAATTAAAAGATTTCATCTTGGTTTTCTGGGAAAACTTGATGGATAAATCGAAAAATCATTTGAAACGTTCCATTTTTTTGTGTGTGTTTTCTCTCTAGACGAACCTTGCGTGGATCATTTCAGCTGGTGTCACTTGGTTCCCCAGCACGGAGTTTGTAACCACAAGTTCTATGGACAGCAGTGCTGCAAGTCCTGCTCCGGCAAGAGACCGTAGAGCTATGGTTCACCTCTGTGTCTGAAGGAAAAATAAAAACACAACAGAGGCCGTTTGGAGGTCGAATAGTCACAACAACACACAAAAACTGAACTCATCACATTGTGTGTTTTCTTCCTGGAGTACTTGACTAAATGAACTTTGTGAAGAAGAAAAAACGGCAAAGAGACAAACTGTAGACTCTTTTTTAAAAGCAAGGCAAACATGGCTGCTGGTGCTCATCTTCCAAAGCAGTCAAGCTATCATGTTGAGGATCACGTTGGAACTGGAAAAGACAACACAAATGACACAACACCTGAAGACTACATTGATGTAATATATATATACTGTATATGTGTTGTCATATTGTTCAGTGTCTTCCTTTTGGGAACCTCTAAAGCTACAAGCCATCAACAGAACAGGACAGGACAATAGTGTTTTTAGCTTGCTTATACTGTATGTTGTATTATTTTTTTTTCAAAGGGCGTTTGGTTTCATACTCCTTTTATTTAAGTTATTATGGTTGGTAATATATTACGTTTACATTGTGTGTCAGGTGTACAGTGGATCTGTGACATATTATTTCTACATTTGGGTTTTACCATAGGATCGTGCTAGTCACCCCCCCCCCCGTTGGATTCATCCGCGTTATGAGATTTTTTTTATATGATGAGGCATTAGTAATCAATGGTCAAATGTCTTCTGCACTTTTTCCTTCAACACACTCTCCGCTTGTTACAGTATGTTTTCATGCCCACCCCATTCATGTTAACGCTACGAAAATACATGCCTGTTTGTGTACGTAAAAACATTTTATTCGGACATGTTGTAAATGTGTTTTGTTGTTGTTATTTTTAAATCTCTCCTGTACCTTCATGGTAAAAACAACTCGATCCCTCGTCTGTCTTTATTTCTGTATCCTATTTTTAAAGATTTTTTGGGGGGGATTTTCAAGCTTTAATGGATAGTACAGAGTTGAGGTGGGGTTGGGTGGGGAGACAGAGAGAGAGAGGGGGGGATGACGGGTCGGATTTGAACCTGCAACCACTGCAACGAAGGCCAGCGCTGATATGGTATGCACTCTAGACTATCCACTACGCCACCGGAGCGCTCCTGTGTTCGTCTTTCTTTCTGTTCCCACATTGTGTGCGGGCCCTGGGGGGAGAGAAGAGGATGACTGTAAGGTGAGTGTGGGTGCAGTCTGGATAGAAAAGAGGGTGTTTTGCTTGTGTGGAGAGAACAGTGTAGGTGTGCTCTCAACAGAAGTTGGGTTTAAATTCAATACAGACGTGAGAGGGATTGGGCTGGTGGACTTAAGATGAGTGATGATGTTTTAGATCACATTTAGTATGGGTTCAATCAGCCACCATTTTATTGTATTATTGTATCTGTTCTGAGTCACAGAACAGATAAAAGAAAATGCTTGAAGGTAATTCTTCTGACTCAGACACACAAATATGTTGTTTGCACACTAGTCATATAAACAAGCAAGAGATCATTTAAAGTGATTCTGCATGTTCCACTGCATCTGTGGACATTTTCCTTTTTATACGACTATAACACACCAAGTCAAAGCTGTCAAGGCAGTTCAGATTCATTCAAACTGTTTTCAAACAGATTGAAACTGTGTCAAATGCTTGAAAAAAAAGAATGGTGGTTTGGTTGAGGTGAGCTGTGACCGTTTCAAATTCACGAAGAAGAAAATGGGGCAAAAGAAGAAGTGTTTAAAGGGAATTAGTTTTTTTAAAGGACAGACTTGGTAGAAATGGAACTTATGATGCTTGGAAAAAAAAGTTGTTGTTTCTTTCTATTACCTAAGAATGAGCCTTTTATATCAGCATAGAAGTGGGGAGCGACACCATGTTGCACCGCCATGTTTCTACAGTAGCACAGAAAGGACAAACTTAACGGCCTTACACATTTTTATAGGTAGTGTGTGTCACCTGAATATTCCCCTGTTGGAAGAAGGAGAAGACACAGAACTATAGAATAAATAACTAAATATCCCTCTTCAACTCATCACTTGATATTGTGGAAAGACTTGAGGCAGTGGTGTATGATGCCATCTTTAGTAAATAGGCCACCGTAGCTTCTGTAAATTCTCAGAAAAAGAGGGTTCAGCAAGGGAGCGTTGCAATCAAGAACGTTCACCAATGGATGACGTGCCAAAATGCACATTGTTACACACGGCACCTTTAAGTAACACAGAATGTATACAAAGAGAAAAACAGGAGTGTGTTTTGTATAAAGTGACACAATGTTTCAGACATAATCTTTGAGTGAGTTGCGACAAATTATAAGTACAAAAACATATTTGGAAACCAATTCACAAATGTTTTTGTACACAATATAGACAATTTTTTTTTGTTGACTCATACACATTTATTCGGCTTGGTCCCCTGATCCAAAACGTATAACCTTAATACACAAATACATATTTTAAATTGTAAAATGATGAATCTAGAATATATGAAAGCTTCTTTTTCTCAGTGGACTTTTCCATGGATTCTCATGTTTGATGTAGCCTCCTCACTGTCAACTTGTTTATCATTGATTAATACAGGGGCATAGAGATTAGATTGAAGAGAATGCAGCCAGTCTGATACAAATGAACAGCCCTCTCACTTACGGTTTAAACTAGCAAGGCATTGTGGGGAAAATTGGCTGTCTTAACCAGTTCTGTATCAGTAAATCTGTGATCGATTCTAGGGTCTACTTCTGAAAGCTGTGGGCTGGCACTTGACATAATTACTTGCACCTTGCTTGACAAACAATTGAACAAACCAAGGTGCCTGTCTCCAGAAGAAGGCAAACAAATTGAGAAAAAGGAAAGGAAAGGGAAGGGAAGGGTGTACTTTTCAATGCAGGAAACTGTAAGCAAAGACAAGTGCACTTTTAGGTGTTCTATGAAAGACGCTGTAGTAATTTCAAGACTGAGGCTTGGACACTGTGGGTTGGCTCTGATTGGTAAACATCCTGATGGCAAATGTGAGTGATAGGAGATAGTGGGACTGTCAAATATGCAGGCCTACTACTCCAGTGCAAACTATAGTCCAGTCAAAGAAGAACTCTCGTCAGGAAACTTGGAGCAGATGGGGAAACTGTTTTGAATGGCGATTCTTTGGTTAAAACAAAGACATTGGTGGAGTATCTTCACAACTGGACCGTACAAAATGATCTAAATAACAAACAGTGGGGGGCAACAATAAGTCTAGTCTGCCCAACTTAAGAAGAATCCAAGGTGCCCTCTAGACTTGGTCAATGCTGGCTTTATCAATCATCCTGGATATCTGAATTCCAATTCCACTTCCACTGGGGCCACGTGCAATAGGCCCCTGGTTGTGTTCGGCTCCGGAGGATACTATGAAGCCAAACATGGCGGCCAAGTCTGTGTGGACGTTCACAAGAAGAAGGCCTACAGCGAAGCAACAGTGTTCATCTCCGCTGGCCCCAGCGCACTGTCACCTAAAGGTAGGGGAAGGCTTGCCTTTAGTTTGTGCCGCTGCGCACACAATGCTGGTTTAAATGTGTTTGGTATGTGGCTTCCTTGCTGTTAATTGTGTGTATTTCCGAGCGGCTTGGATCCATGCAATGCTGTTTTAATGCAAGGCTATGCGTGCTGTTCTGTTGCTGTTTATTTGTCTTTTGGCACAGGTGTTGGCCATTTTGTTGTTGTTTTTGTGCCGGGTCTGATCTCAGCGATGGTTGGTTAGGCCAAAAAAATAAATAGCAGGAGTGAATCTAGGCAATAGATTAAGGCGATGGACGCGATTTACCAAAATATGATCAAGCGGTGCGTTAGGGGCATTAGGAGCGATACACTGCACGCACCTTTAACGTACGCCGCAAGATTACATACAAAGTCAATCTACCAGCGCATCTACACCTGATTCAGCGTCAAGCGGGTGTCAAGCGTTTGGCGCGGCGTGTTGAGGCGCCCAACACGGCACGTCAATCGCAGCCAATGCTTGAGGCTGAAAATATTGAACTTTTCATGCGTTGTTGCGCCGCAATAGCCAATCAGCGTTGAGATTTCCCAGTGTTCTACAAGACGGAGCAGGCATGGGCAGAGTGAGAGAAGAGATTGGGCTTCCTTCCTGATACATTCTGTGAATATGTGTCTGTGCTGTTGGTTGTACTTTATCCAAGTTAGCACAGGTTAACATAGTGAAACTCACCCAGCTGTGTGCTGTTCCGGAGGATAATATGAACCTAAAGTTGATAGCAGTGTCCGTGTGGAATTCCACACCAGTCTTGTCCTCCCAGCGCACTTTCACGGACATGTATAGGCTAAAGTCTGCCTTTTATTTTGTGCCGCTGCGCACACAATGTTGTTAATGTGTTTAGTGTGTTGCTGACTTGCTGTTAATTTGTGCTTATTTGCGAGCTGGGTGTCTTCATGCTGTTTTAATGCCATTTGTGCCTGTGTCCTTTTATCAGTTCAGTAAAGAATGGGACGATTCTGTATTTTAAGAAGTGGTTGGCAATCTTAGTCACAGTTGCATGGTTTAAAACCAAGACGATGAACTCAAAGAGGCTAAAATGCCTCGTAAAAGGGAGGAAAACCATGTTTTTAATGGGGATTCATCACTACTAGTAACCCCCTCTGTATACTTATCGTATCCATTGTTGTATGGTATGGATATAGAGCAGCTTTAACGTTCTGTATGGCATTAGCGCTTCTTGTATGCTAACCGTGTTTTGCTCTCCCCATGAACACAGATACTAGGTTTAATAATTTTTTTTTGCCTGGCGACTCGGGGGGGGGGGAACTCCTCGCACTATCGTAGGCTTCTTTGGCAACTTTAGACATTCGATAACTTTTTGCACCCTGCAAAACTTACTTTCATAACTTGGATCGTGCTGGGATTTTTGTTATACCAAACAGCGTTTTTGTTACGGTGATTATACCACCACCCATTCTGGCACAGCGGGGGCTGCGATTGCTCTTTAATCAAGCCGTCTGCGTGAATCATTGAGCCTGGAGTCCCCACATCGTCTGGTACGCATGTTGTTTACCGGCACGCTGGGATCCAGACACCACAAGCTGGGGCCCACGCACAGACACACATAAACATGACGGCTCGGATAACATACACAAATAGAACATGTTCATTGAGCAGCAGGCTGGCTGTCAAGGTGTGTATTTACTATGCCTGGATGTGTGTGTGTGTGAGAGAGCATGCAATTTGGGTGTATGTTTTGCACGCTTTCCCGAACGTACGCCAGAGTTTCCTGGTTGAATTCACACATTTATTGTGTGTGAGTGTGTGTGTGTACTTGTACTTTTACAGACGTCTTTGTGAGGACATTTTTAGCTTTAAACCAGCAAGTGTGAGGACATTTTTGGAAAGGGAGGACATTTTTCCTGGTCCTCGCTACTTTAATAGCCTGTTTGAGGGTTATGGTTAGGTTAGGTTTAGAGTAAGGGTTGGGGTAAGGCATGTAGTTATGATTTGTTAAGGTAAAGGGCAAGGGAATGCATTTTGTCAATAATACTCTTTTATTGTCCTCACACAGATAGAATTACAAAAGTGTGTGTATATGTGTGTCTTAACGGCAGGGCCGCTGCTACGCTTTTGGGTGCCCTAAGCAGAAATTGTCAGTGATGCCCCCCCCCCCCAGAAAAAAAACCACCCAGAAGCTCGCGTCCGCAGGACGCCAGCGAATTTTTTTTGCCCTTGCAAGATCTCTGCGACTGCTTTTTGGCACATTTGCCAGCATTTACTAACAGAAAGAACAGCTTAACTTGTGAAAAAACTGCCTTTGCAAAGGAATTGAGTGATAGGATCATAGACTGATTATGAGATAATGGGCCCCTGGGCTTACACTCTTAAAGGGCCCCCCACTTGTCCCTATCCAGTCAGGTACACTGAATGTTCTACACGGATACATACAATTAATGGCAAAAACATATTAAGGAAGTCAGTGTTTCCCACAGGATTTTGGGGTATTGTTGGAGGGACCCTGTACCTTGTTGGGGGGTGGGTGGATTTTTTTTTACCTTTTTAAAGTAAAATGCATCAATCTGGTGCACTTTGTGAGGAAATGTTAGAGACTAGAGAGATATCAAATCCTGAGATGCAGAAGGAACATTATTTTTCAGATTTTTCTTAAACAGGTAGCACTCTTTACTCTGCAACTGTAAAAACAGTAGATTGGTCTGCAGACCCATGTTCTATGATGGAGGGGCCCATTTCAACAGATAAAGGGTGGATATGAACAATTTAGAATTCACACATATAAAGTTTATTTGTGTATGTGTGAGGGGGCCTTCAACCCCCTTAGACAGAGCTACTAATGCTGTTGTTTTTAACTTGCTTTTGTATTTCTCCCCTACTAGTTGAGGGGCCCATGATGATTTCTATCTTGTTACATTTTAATGAGTATTTATATTTAGGCTATTCCTTTTTGGACCCTGTTATTGACATCAGTGACTGAGCTCTTTGACTATGCAACATGAAAAGTTACTATCAGTATCTCTGGCTAAGGGCCCCCCTGAGCCCTTGGGCCCCTGGGCCTGTGCCCGGTGTGCCTGTGCAGTAATCCACCCCTGGATAGGTTACACAATTAAGAAAAAACAACGATGGGCCTGTTCATAACTAATTTATATATTTTTTGTAATGTAATGATTATCATGAACTTTAAAAAAAAATAAACTATTTTGGGGGGCCCCCGGACCATCTCTTTTTCCTTTTTAATTTAAAAAAAAAAAAAAAAAAAAAAAAATTATAATTTTTTTTTTTTGGGGTGCCCCCCCAGGAACTTGGTGCCCTACGCAGTCTGCGTACTCTGCGTATAGGGAGCGGCGGCCCTGCTTAACGGAGTGTGAAAGAGTGTGTTTGTACAATATATATGCATGTCCCTACGGCCCGGCTTATGAGGCCCACCTCTTGGTAGGGAAGCAATTTTACTGCTGAGCTGATGTGAATTTTTATTCTTCCATCCTGCGTTGGTTTTCCAGATGGAACCCAATTTTGCAGGTCCACATTGGTTCATAATGATATATTTTGATTATCTTAGCACGGGGCGCCTCATCTAAACATAATTGCTGCCCGGAAATAGATTCAAATAAAAAATCTGCATCTGGCGGGTGTTTGTATTTGGCGTCATAGCTGGAATCTGGATTGTCTACCTAATGTGTAATGGCCGGGCTATACACCTACATACTTTTTATGTACCTACAGAAATGTGGCGGTAGCTTCTAGTGAACAAAACTGGCCAAAAGTGGGAATCGGATGCTTGTTCAGATAATTGCTAGTTCATTCAGTGAACAATTAATTCCTGATTTTTAAATAATATAATATAATAACCAATTATTTTCAAGGATGTTGATGTTTGTCTGAAGTGCTTAAGAAAAGTCAAATAATTAATAAATCAAACATCAGTTGATTATATGCAAGTTAACACCAATAATGAGTTAATTTGTACTTCAGTGTAGTACCTAATTCCTGCAAGGGTAATTGTATTCAAGCTGTACCTCAAGGTGTGCTTTGTCAATAGGAGAATGTTGCCATAGTGTAATTAAACAATCAGTTCTTTGAACCACTTGTTGTTTTCATGAACAATGTAGCAACCTTCCTTTTTTCTAAAAAGAGAAACACAAATAATTTCACAGATTCAGCCCTTTTGGAAAGAGGGAACACAATGTGTGCACACTGAATGGATGTAGATGCCCCGTTCTGTCAACTCCAACATGGGGCTGTCTCTCTTAATGCCTTCACTAGCCAGGCTGATCGATGCAGGTATTTCTTTCCCTGTTTTCAACATGCTCTCAAGGTCCATCTTTTTTTTTCTTTTTTCTCTAGTTGGCAAAGCACCAGTGGTTGTCTGTCTAGCTGTAAGTCAGGGTCGGCTGTTATTTCCAGCTCAGACATTCCCCCACTAGCTGACTGTCAGGCAGCCCGGGCTAAGACGGCCGTTTGTGCGCGCTTGGCAGGCAGTGAACCTTGATAGGACCCCTCACAACTGACAGTCCAGCCTAATCACATCTTAACAGAGTTCCATCTTTGTGTGTGTGTGTGTGTGTGTGTGTGTGTGTGTGTTGAGAGAGAAAGTGAGAGTGATCTCTCTATTCCTGGCTGGGCTTATACTCGGAGGGCAGGCTTCAGTACAAGCGAGAGCTGTCATATTTCAACGCCACCTCTCCCCATCAGTATACCTCTGTATCAAGCAGAGTTCACTGAGCGTATGGCCACATGCACACACACACACAAAAAAGATAACAAACACACACTCTTACCCTTTTTTCTTCATGTTTTACCCCCAGGCTTTCTTTCATTCCTCTTCCTATATTTTTCTCTCCATCTCTCTCACACACACAGACAATCCCTGCGTTCCAAATGGCATACTCTTTATTTTTTTAATATTCTACATACTACAACTGGTCATAAAACATATCTAGTTAGTATGCCGTGGGCATACAATTGGGAAACACATTTACTTATTTGTTTCATCATAACATTGCACCTTGAACATGCCTCTTGCTTATACTGTATATCTGTCACATTGCTGGTTGTTTTCACTTGGAGGCGCCGTCGATGTGACGTAACTTCCGGCTTGCAGTGCATCGTGGGTCAGAATCACCCAAAAGCATGCCACACTAAAAATCAGGACCGCATGTAGTAGGGCATCCGGGTATTTTTTTTAGCATGCAGCATCTGACCTCATCATAATAATAATACTAATAATAATATCTTTATTTATATAGCACCTTTTAAAAACAATGGTTTACAAAGTGCTTTAACAAAATACATGCGAGCAAGTATACAATCAAATAAATATATTCCAATAAAATATACTGGGCCATCCTAAATATTATTCTTCCATACTAAGTAGCAGGGAAGTATGGATATTGGAACTCGGCCAGTGTGTCTGCCAGGTATTTTCTGCACAGCGATTGTAGGTGTATCACTGGTGGCATTGTCAGTGCCTTTTTATAAGGTGCGCGGGAGTCGCACTGTGAGGGGGGCTCTTTTAAGAGATCTGGCTCTCGCAGATCTCCTTGTGATTAACAGCTCAAAAAGAGGACCGACAGCTCTGTGTGTAAGCCAGGCCATGTCTCCTCTGTGTCTGTGTCACGCTGGATGATTCAAGATTTGAGGTAAAGACCCAGGGATATGTGGCTCCAGCCTAAATAAACCTCTCTTGAACCCCTCGGTCCCTGCCCGTCACCAGCTGTGTGTGTATGTGTCTCTCTCTTTATTAACCTCCCCTTCTATATATCTCCATTCTTTTTTTTTTCTATATTTTCTCCAAGATTGGTACTGCATGATATTGCCCGGTCTATAAGTGTGGTCCCTGGGACAAGAAATCCCGTCATTCACTCCTATACTAACAGGGAAGGGGATTTTGTCTCTGGATATTTTTTCTTCTGGACATAGATAAAAGGCTTATACTATATATTAGATAATTTTTTTTAAAACAGCATCAAAAGCATTTTACTGGCACAAGGAGGAGACAGTGGGCCGCTAAAACAGCCGTATTGAAAAAAAATTTCCGGTTGTTTAGGGGCCCAGTGAACGGCTCTGTCCGTGAAACAGGTCTTACTTTAATTGAATCGATGCTTGGACTTTTCGTGCTGTGTCAAAACAAAATGCACGTGATATATATACACTGTGCACGCTCTATGGGTCATACAGTATAACCAGGAGGTACTGTGTATATGCTTCAAATCGCACCTTTCACTAGAAATGAATAGGACGCCATATTTCAATTCTGTGACTTTTATTAAATCCATGCTGCAGCGATGACACCATCCGCCTCAATCTTGTTTCCTAAAACCCCTATTGCTTTCATCACCTCTCTTTGTCTCTCTCTCTCTCTCTTTCTTTCTCTTTCTCTCACTCCCTTCATCTCTTTACCTTTGCGTAGGCGTTTGCAAACTCTGGAAAGTTTGTAGTGTTTGACTTTTTGTTGGCCCCACCTGCTGGTGTGTGTGTGTGTGTGTGTGTGTGTGTGTGTGTGTGTGTGTTTGCTGTCGGCAGTGGGAGTCATTTGGGAGTAATCCACACAGCTGGTGTCTTGACAAGCCTTCACATCCAATTTTAAAAGCAAAGCACTTTCGGAAATACTCTGGAGCTTATCAATTCTAAAGCATTGTGGAAACAATGACCTCTTTACCCTGCTAATTTCACCCCTTGATGAAGAATGTGTTTGCATTGATCACTTGAACATTTTGCTGTAGGAACTGTGGAACTGTGGTTAATTGACAAGCACTTTTTACAAAATAAATTCAGTTTTATTTATTTATTTATTTCCTAACAAACAAATGCACACGTCCTCCCTCAGCACGAATCCTTGACAGCCTTGACTATTGTTTTCTTTTTCCCTACACAAGCTCATTCCCTCTCTCTCTCTCTCTGTATCTGTCTCTCTCTCTCTCTCTCTCTCTCTCTCTCTCTGTATCTGTCTCTCTCTGTCTCTGTCTCTCGTAAACGGACATGGCCATCTGCTTTCCTGAGCGTGTCCGTCCGCTCAGATCCATTGAGTAAAAAAGCTTTTACTTAACATATTTTCTCCTTGAGGCTATGAATATTATCGATCCGTGTGTGTGTGTGTGTGTGTTTGCTGCAACTCTCATCTATCTTCCTTTTTGTGCAAGCGGTTTCTCATCATTTTTTTGCCCCCCTCTCCTGAAATGTAAGAATTGATTGGGATCCTCGGGGCCCTGTGGACACCAGCTGTAGCCGGGCCCACCTGCCTGTTAACCCATCTGACCTTGAGGAAAACAGCATCCCAGTAGCTGTTACAGCATCCGTGTGTGTGTGTGTGTGTGTGTGTGTGTCTGTCTGTGTGTCTGTCCTTTTTGACTTTGTCTTTGGCTCAGATTTGCTCTTGCCATGTTTGTTCAGTGTGTGTGTGTGTGTCTGTGTGTGTATGTGTGTGTGTGTGTGTGTGTGTGTGTGTGTGAATGAATCAATGTAAAGCAGGAGGCTCATCCATTTCACTCGTCAGAGGAGGCGATGTTTGTCCCACCTTCACCCCCCTCGAGACTCATTGCTTTGCTTGACATCAATGTATTTACAAAGAGGCGTACACAAGACATGTACACACAGCTGTATGGGCACGTGTATGAATGTGCACACACATGACATGAAATGACATCCGCCGGTGTTTGACAGTGGATCCAGCGAGGCGAGACACTGCAGGTGAACTGGATAAACGCATTTCCGCATATAGATCTCACCTTGAAACTTTGCCAGTCGATTACTGACATTAAAACAATAATTCATTGTATTTAAATGTGTTAATTCATGTTAATTGTGAACTGCTAATTTAGTATCTAACTACTGTGTGAATTTGCATCTCTTTAATAAAAACTAAAATGTAGATTGTTGGATACAGTATAAGCATTTACATCAACTACACTTTTCATAATCATTACGAAGTTGAGATTCTTGGTTCAGACTAGTACTGAAAATAAATTATGTTGAGATAATGGCCGTAAAAGACGGTTGCATTGGAGAAATATATATATGCATTACTTATACTAAAAATCTCAAAATTGACCAGACTTCTTTTCTCACACACACACACACACACACACACACACACACACACACACACACACACACACACACACACACACACACACACACACACACACACACACACACACACACACACACACACACAGAGCCTTCAAAAGCAATGAGACACTCCACTGAGCAGTCCCTTGCCTGAGCACCAGAGGGCAATGCATACTCAGAAATTCCACACATGATGTCCTTTTTCATCTCCTTCTCTCATTTTAAACCACATTTTAGATGCAGATTGCAAACAACAACAGCAAAACAACAAGAAAAACAACACAATACATCACGCTATCTAACACCTTAGATGAGAAGGATGCAAATAGCTTTCCCCTTTAATGTCTCTCATCCGCCCCAAACTAAAGCATTGACTTCTCTGACCTCTGTCGCCTAGTTAAACACGATCACACAACTGCCACTACCTACATGCCAACACTTCCTCCAGACTTCATTTTGAATATTTGTCGCTCCGTCATATATTATTGATGAACTGGGTCCTCCTCACGCTGGCCAAAGGGAATACACTTTCGCACAACAAATATGTAAATTCCAAATCAATTTTTCAGAGATTTATTTTGGTCAGGAATGCCAGCAGAATCTCAGAGGCCATCCTTCATTTTTTTTCCCCCTTGCGGATTAGAAAGATGAATAGGTGGGAAAAAAAAAGCAATTTTTTATATATTTTCTTTTAGACCACCAGTGATTTCTTATATAAGTAAATGAACTTCTCTCTAAGCACGTTAAGGGCAAAGCTGAATTACAAATAATCAGGAGGGGAGGGGGGGGGGACATCATCAGACAGAAGTGAAACAAGGTCAGAACTACAAATTAACTGTTACTACTTTTTTTTTGTTTCTGCAACGCAAGTAACACAAACTGTAAAGGGGACTGCAAGTGGTCCCCTTCACTTTGGGAGAACACCTAGGGGAGTACGTTTGGAGGTAATTGGCCAAGGTTACAAACCTCGATAAATGAAAGCCATGTTGGTGCTTCACAATGAAAAGGACACAGCAGTGGTCACATTACAGCAGCTACATTAGTTTCAGACACATTTTCCCCATTGTGTGAGTTTCATTTTATACTTTTTGTTTCCGGGTCGAAAATGACCGCGCATTTATAGCTGATTATAAGTCCACAATACATTGACATAGTGCTTTTTTGCTATTAATGTCCTGTAGGTTTCTTTGACCTGAGCTCCTCCAACTAACTTTTGAGTAAAAGAAAAAGCACTATGTATGGATTATTATGACTTTTAACAAATACTCCGATGGAACATATAGTGTGCTTCTTATCACAGACATTGTGTCAAAGTTTGACAAGGACATTTTGTTTTTTAAACCATTCCACTTTTTTAAATAGTGGCACTTTAAATAACATCAGTTGTGAGCCCAGTCAAAAGTCACGGTACTGATTTGATTAGGAAAGAAAGCACTTATGCCCCAAAACCACATGGCAAAATGAATGGCTGAACACATCAGGAAACAACAGGAACAATAATAGTATTACTTACACTTACAAGAACATACACATATTTAGAATCGGTCAGTCATGTCTTCAGCTTCTGACGATGTATGATATAATGTACTGTATTTTTACCAGCGTCATGATCAAACCTATATATCTATCGATTGATTGATTGATTGATGGACACTTCAACATAATGACAGAAGGAGCAGGGGATATAACCACCTACTCTGCTAGTAGTGAATGACCTGCTCTACCCCCTGATGCTCCTGCACAGTGTGTCAATGCTTTAGGAAGTAACACAAAGTATGTGAAGCCTCATATCCACTCAAAGCTTGGACCGCTGCTATTCCTGACTTATATTCTTCTGACCCTCGTACTAAATCGGTATCCAATCAGTAAGTATTTCTTTGTGTGAGCACTCCTTCTCTATACAGCCACCATCAAAGCACTCATTTACGCCATCACAGAAATGCAAACCTTTTTAGCCTGCTGGTTGCTTTTAGTGGGGAATGGTGTTCTTTCTGTTGTAATGTATGGTGAACTAGCTAGGGACTAATGTGACGCGTATAGCTTGGCACTGCATTAGTGGCACGAAACCCAGCAGTGAGTCTTTTACCTGGAGATGGAAGGCCATGTGCATCAACACCCTTTATTTCAATAATTGCAGTCATACCCATTTATTTCCAATGGCTGTTACATTTTGACCGGGATCACCATGGGTGTACAAAGTTAAATTAAACACCTTAAGTTTTGTGAAAAATATAAAAAATGAATTGTGTGTGTGATCAGAAGCCCTGTGTGAACAAAGTCCTTGGACCTCCTGACGATCAGATTTTAATGAACTACATTGTTCCAAAGAGAAAAGTTTTCGATTGGTCAAATTTGCCCAGGAACTCAACAGAATGGGTTAAATTGCAGACGTGGCTGTACTTCCCAACAGTGCCCCAAACAGCACTTTCCATTTCTTGACCTCCCACTGTATGTTATGTTGTATTGAGTGGCGCACACAGTGGATAAGGAGCCTTCACATCAGGCCTTCAACAAGCCTTTTCATCTAATTGAGGCCTTTATAAGACTGAACTGATTGCGTATTTAAAGTGAAAAAGGGCCCCATGCTTGAACAAAATATCTCTGAAGTCATTTCAGAGGGAGAATTGCTTCAGCCGGGCCTATTCAAACTCAATGAAGAGTATTTTGTAATGTTAAAATTTTTCCAAAAGGACACATTATTCACTGTTATCAGTTAAATGGATGGATGAATAACTTTCTCAGTCATCTTGTGAGCCCAGAAAGTCAAAATGGTGCCGTGTTTCATCCTCCCTCAGCCTGACAAAAACACTGTGTGTGTGGGGGACGTTGTGCGAAACATACAATTCATAGGAAATTGGTATAATAAGGAGCCAGGAGAGTCCATCTGTGTGTATCATGGTGTACTGTTAAACTTGCATCAGAAGAAAAGCATCAATGGAGGTGTTTTGTGATGTCTCAAACAGCCGATTGTAGTTGGCACTATGTGTGTGCGTAGGCCTGTTTTTTTGCCTTGCATGAGTTCACGTGTGGCAGACGGCCAAGTTGCGTGGGGAATAAATCAAAACTTTTCAGAGAAAATAGTGACAGTTGAAGGTAGATCTCAGTCGCTGAAGTGTCTGTCTGTGGCTGCCAGAAACAACTCTGAAATAGAAATATATTTATCAGTTACACACACACACACACACACACACAGACGGAGTGATAGAGAAAAGTCGGACAGATTTCAGTGACAATGTGCCTTACAGCCACTTCCTCTGTGCTTTTACCCAGTGCGTCTGGTGAAGTAGTGCACACATGAAAGTGAAAGAAGTATTGCAAGCAGCCAATGGCACCATTACAGATACAAAACAACTTATACTTGAAGGAAGAGTCAGGGGAAACCACAGCTTCCCTCACCTTAGTGTTCAGCAGCTTGTTTGCAGTGAACTTAAAGGAATACTTCACCCATACGGAACCAGCGTTCTATCATTATAAAATAACTATTATAATATAATGAATTAGGTTTTTCTTCCCTTAGTCTTCCCTTGGCCCAGCTGTCCTGTTAATCCTAACCCTTACTGTGATGTCACAAGAAGGAAACTGTAGGGTTAGACAGTGAGACCATAAAACACTCTTTCTGCCTTTTCTCAGGCTAAGATGATCCGATTATTAATTTTTTTGCACATTTATACTAAATAGGATCTCCGAGTTCAATACATCTTCATATTCCAACCGGTGAAGTAGGCCTTTAAAGCTACAGTGTGTAACTTTTTCATATAAATGAATGCCGGTTACATTCATGCCATCGCCAAATCAGTTTACAAATGTTGATTTAAGCCTTTCCACTCCAAAACACTCTCTGTATTTTTAAGTATGACAGCGTGTACAAACTGGTGTCGCTCCCCAACACTGGCACAGGAGCTCAGAAAAATCCCAAAAAGTGCGCAAGAAATGTTTCAGTTGTTGATTCTACTGCTAAGAAAAATCAAATCCATGCGCGATCACCAAAGGCATAACGCATGGAGCTGCCCCGACAGTGTTGTTGTTATTACTCTGAATTCCTCATGGGAGCGACATAAGTTACACACTATAACTTTAAACTGTGAAAATATGACTGATCGACCAAAAGGAACAAAAAATAGACTCTCTGATACACGTCCAACCATGCAACTCTTATATCAACACAATCAATAAATCCCAGTTTGTAAATGATTCTCTTTATTAGACGTAGCACTTGTGGCAGCTATTCTCCTAAATATAGCCCCGCCTCTATTGTGTTCTCTCTGGAGTTGTATGAACGCCTGTCGAACGCAGTATCATCTGTAATAGATACAAATCCAAATGGAGCAAATCAATCAAACCCGCCCGCATGTTTTTGCTTCCGTCAACCTCCCACCCCCCAGCCTGCCTCCAAACCAGCAGGGCAAACAGCTGCCATTAAACTGAAACTAAATCCAAGAAAAGTTTCACTTCCAATCAGGGGTCTTGTTTCCTTGAGAGAGCACTCTAGTGGGTTCAGAGTAGGAGTCGGTAAGCGAGGGGGGAGAGAGGTGGGCAGGTGTCTCTGGCTGTGCTGGAGAGGTTGAGTTCCCTAAAGTTCCACCTTTGCTTACACACCTCGGCTAATCATCTAACTCAGTGGTCGGTCGGCGCGGCATGGAGCCTCCAAATACCTGGTCCCCCTCCCTCCGTCTCTTCCCAGCGTTGGCCTCAATTAGCGGGGAATTAAAGTCCGTGCTTGGCGGATGGGGGATTCACGGGGGACGCCGCTCCTTAATTACAGCGGCTCTCCATGTGCTGCTGTGGGACTGATTGCAAGGCAAGACGTCCCCCCCTAACCCATCCGTATTTGGGGGTGGGGGAGGGGGGGAGGGGGGGTTGTCTGTCTGGAATAGTGTTGTTGAAATCAGCATGCAGATGGAAATGAGTCATTCAGCTGATACAATGGCGCACAGCTACAAGTGTCACTGTTTTTTTTTTCCTTCTATTTTTCTTATCCTGCTGCCAACAACAAGTCTGCTGTGAAGGGAAGTTTTGTTTTGTAGACCTTGTTGTTGTCACAGTTTTTGACTAGGATTGAAAACATAATGAACAGACTTTCGGAAAGGGGAATTTTTTATCCAACTTCACTTGGAATAATTGTCAGTTTATAAAATATGCTACATGACTGTGGTCTTCTACAGGCCTTGTACTTTACTTGATATGTCAATATTCTTATTATGCTCCTGGTCTTTATCATATCGGAACACATTTCTGGAGTATACACTTTATATAAAGTTGAGGGGATCATCATGACCATCATGATCAGGAACCACATTTTAGGTCTGAACCTTGTTGCAACCCTACAGCCATTTTATTGAAGAATTATGGCAGAACATTATTAGTCTACAGCCATCACTACACTTCTCAACACTCATTAAGACACTGTACGGAAGAGGCCAAAAGCACATTGGCTTGACACCGATATTCATCCCGACGCGCCGTGTCTAATGAGATGTTGTGCTTGCATGTCATGCTCCAGTCTGAAGTGCACAAACCATCTCAGCTGTCACATCCTGCCTGGAAAGGTACGCTGATTTTATGAAAAGAGTAACACTATATATCTAGTTACACACATATGCAGGGAATAGTGATTTAAATAGGAAGCACATACTTTTAAAACCCTATGTTTAAAACACATTGTGTCACCTTTGACAGCATCTGGTTCCAAACCAAAACACCATAGTCCGATCAAAGTTCTTACTACTGCAAAAGCCTGGTGCCCATCAGGATAAGATGTTCTTCCTTAAAGGTTGGATGCATCATTTTAATTGAAAATTAAATCATAGTCACACAAAAGTAATCCTAATCAATTATCACCTTTGCCTCACTACAATGTGTGATGATGTATTTACCTGCACCCCCCTCCCCCGGCCCCCAACACCCCCCCCCACCCCACACACACACACTGTCTGTTTTTGCTTTGTTTTGGTTTCTAGGCGTCAATCCATTGAGCAGTGCACGTGCAGAGTGCTGAACCTTCCACCAATAACATCTGGGGTGTTGAACTCTCAACCAATTACAGCATGAGGCTCAGGTCGCTCAGCCCAATGACTAGACGCTCGTCCAGCTCTCACAGCTCTCTCTCTCCCTCCTGCTCACCTGTTCGCACGGCGAGCCTCCCCGCCCCAAGCTATTCTCGTAAAAACAGTTGATACAAATGGATTATGTCCATTCATGTACGTATGTGTATGTACATAGTAATAAATGTACACGTGCCAATAGCTGCTCTTTAATTTTTCATTGGATGTACATTATACTGACTCTCATAATCAAAGAATAATACAAGTCATTCTCTTAAACACACCAATCCAAAACAGTGCATTGCAGAGGTGGGGGTAAGTCACTAATGTGCAAGTCACAAGCAAGTCTCAAGTCATAACCTTCAAGTCTCAAGCAAGTCCAAGTCACTGTGGTGAGAATCAAGCAAGTCACAAGTCAAGTCATTGCTCTGGTCAAGCAAGTCACAAGTCAAGTCATACAAAAATCATATTATCTAACCCAGTTTCTACATTTAAAAGACCTGCATTTCACAGTTCTCTTCTTCATACCGTCATCGACAACATCATCCTTGAACTACAATTGAATTATTCTTGGTCTGACCAAGGGGTCTTCAACTAAAATTGAAATGGGTCCAGTTGACAACATTTTCTTACAGCAAAGGTCCGAATCTCATAATGTCTGCATCCAATAGCGACCCCTTATCTATCACATATGATCAACACCGCACATTTCCTTTTCTTTCAACCACATTTAGGCTACTTTTCAATAATTAATTTCCAAGTAGCTTACTTTTAACATGGAAAACAAGAAAGGCAAATCGTAACAGATAGGCCTATAGCTTACTTACACAAAACAGACACTTAATGCCCATAATGCATTTAAAATAAAACAGGGCAATCACCTTTTTATTTTATGGCAGGATCACATTTTGATTTATCCCGATTCATTTATTTTTCACACTGGGGGGCGAACTGCAGAGCCGGCCCAAGCCTTCAGGGGCCCCTAAACGAAATATGATTAGGGGGCCCCTCTCCAATGTTAGCGCTGCTGAAACTATAGATCTTTGTTAAATATCATTCACACACCCAGTGTTTTCCGCTAGTGCCTCCACTGTGTGGCTGTGTGAAAATATTAGACAGCCGAGATTCAGACCCTCCTAGGGGGGTCCGGGGGTATGCCCCCCTGTGAGATTTTTTAACCTTTTTAAAGTGAAATGCATGAATCTGGTGCACTTTGAGAGGAAAATTAAGAGGCTAAATCTGAGAAATTTTGTGTGAACAAATAATTTGGAGACACTGGGTCAGATGAGTTAGAAGCTATTGAAGAAGGACACATGGATTTTCCATAAAAATATTAATATAAAATAAAATATTATGGAGGGTCCTCTGGGTTGGGCTTGGAGCTCTTTTTATTTTACGGGACATATTTCTCTGTAATATAGTGAATGCATTTAAATGCAGTGTGAGGAACGAAGCAGAAGAACTCTGTTGTCCAGCTACTGGATCTTTTTTTCCACAGACAAGGCTGAAATAGGCTATAGACTCACAGTGCATGGGCAACTGAGGGCAGCCCCATTTCCAATTGTTTTTAAATAAACTCAATACACACTGTGCATGGATGTGAACGTGACATGTTCAGATAATTTCGGATTTCCTCCCAGATGAACTGATTACATTTTTAGGCTATTAATTATCTAGACCAAAACATTTTATTCCTTTTTTTGTACGATAACTCACATTTGCATAATATGATGTTAATATCAAACACACAAACTAAGAAAAAAAAAATAAAAATAAAAAATTTAGGGGGCCCCCCAGGCAGTCGGGGGCTAAGCGGCCGCTTAGTTCACTTATGCCTCGGGCCGGCTCTGGCGAACTGTCATAACGGGCAGTTTGCTGTGCTGTCGGTGCGGGAGCGGCGGCTGTGAGCTGTCGGGAGCCGGTGAACGTGGAAGGTCGAACTGCATCATAAGGGTCTAGGCCTACATCATAACGGCTGTTTCGTCTCACAGAGATGCTTTTATAAACCCTACAGTCCGTGGAGGTAGGGCGCTCGATAAGGAAGCGTGCGTTATCAAGGCAGCAGCGCTGCAGGAAACGCTCGTTACTTTCGTTTTCTTTTACAAGACTTCCCGGGGGCCGTTACAACGTGAAAAGGGAAGGGAAGAAGGCGCTACATATTTACTGTGATTGGGTTACTTATAAGCGTGTGGGAGGCTCACGTGAATTATTCTTGGTCTAGCCGCCTCCATGACTGCTGCTCCTGTGTTGACCTGCTGACGCTGTTTGTCCGCGCAGCGCGCTGCATTGCACTGTAAAATCACCGATCATGTTTCAAAATAAAACATAATTTCTAACGTAATCTAACTTTTAAAAATTCAAGTCATTTCGAGTCATCTGTCTCAAGTCTAAGTCAAGTCTCAAGTCATGAAGACCAAGTCAAAGTCAAGTCGAGTCTTTTATCAGTGTTAGTCAAGCAAGTCTCAAGTCCTCAAATTTGCGACTCGAGTCTGACTCGAGTCAAGTCATGTGACTCGAGTCCCCCATGTCTGGTGCATTGTATCCGGGGGTGAGGCATCGGCTGAACCTATACACTGGTGTCCTCAAAAGGCCTTGAACTTCTGAGGGTTTGATATACATTTGTTATTTGGGAGGGCAGAACATCACACAGTCTGTTTCCACTACCCACATCTACATATTCCTTTTTTGCGAAAAGGTTGGAATAAG
Organism: Ammodytes marinus; assembly: GCF_949987685.1. NCBI lineage: Eukaryota > Metazoa > Chordata > Actinopteri > Uranoscopiformes > Ammodytidae > Ammodytes > Ammodytes marinus. The sequence goes on along the minus strand of NC_137230.1, from coordinate 7,974,697 downwards.
TGCGCTTTGTCCCTGCACCTGTGTGATACTGAAAAGCCAGAGAAGCCCTTCTTGAATTTCTATGAAAAATCCCATAAGAGCCACTTGTGACATGGGCGCTGAAGTGGCTGCAATATTCTGGCATTACCAATGATAGCTGCATACTCAGGGAGGCAAGTGGGTACACAACTCCTCGTGTTATTTTTACATTTTCAGTTTTGAAAAGTCAGGGGAGAGGAGTGTTAGAGAGAGAGAGGCATCCATACATTGTATCTTTTCAATTTGGCTGGCACTGTCAGAATACATCTCACTTCAAGTCTCAATGTACACAATGTGAGCAAGATATGAAGCTACATATCGAATACAATAATGTGTTTAATCTTTAAGCAACCTTCAGGGTTACACACTTGTATTCTGAGGTTTTATATTTCCTCTCACAGCACGCGTTCCCTTTTGAATAGATTTAGAATAGCCTTTGGTCAATTAACTTAACGCTTTCAAAGGAGATACTCAGCCATGGCCTCAGGAACAGTGGACATGGCCTATTTCTCTTTCACAGGAAAAAAGCACATGCAGACACCGCATGGCTCTGACGAATGTCACCGGGCCTACCTTTCACATTGTATCACACACTTGTGTCAATAGCTTTGGGGAGGTTTCATAAATCAGCCGAGACAAGCTTTTCCCAATCATATTTTTTAAAAGCTTAGATTTACAATGCTGTCAATGGATGACATGAAAAATGAGGACCGTTGTCACTTTTGAAGAAAAAGGGAAACCAAAAGATAGATATTGAATCAAATAGGAGGTAGGAGGAGGAGAGAGCATTCACAAGGGAACGTGAGGGAGGTCAGCTCCACTTTGATTGGTGTCAGATAACATAATATTGGGTGGACATGCCTCTGTCAGTCAGGTGTATGTCTACAGTCCTGGACAAAAGTCTTGTCGCTTATCCATTTTGCAGAAACAACAGCTTATATCCTGACTTTTAATTAATCCATTGGTTTTAGAAAGGGCTCATATGAAAGCTAAAACCCTCCCAAATTATGTTTAATAAACTAAAATAAATTTGCTTCACTGAAGAAATATTGATCATTAAATGAACACAGAAAGGTCAGATGTTGGCAGGACACAAGTCTTGTCGCCTACAGAGAGTAATGTGAAAATTTAACAAATAATGTACTTCAAATACAAAAATATGTTGCATAACATCAGTGAATTAAGTAGTGGTGCTGTGAGATCCATATGTAATATCTTGAATGACTTCCATGAGCTTGAAGGACTGCATCCATGCGGTTCGACAAAGATTCATACAATTTATTGATGAAGTCAGGAATAGCAAAGAAAGCAGTCTTACATGCCTCCCAGAGTTCATCAAGATTCTTTGGTTTGGTCTTCCATGCTTCCTCTTTCATTCTACCCCAGACATGCTCAATGATGTTCATGTCTGGTGACTGGGCTGGCCAGTCCTGGAGCACCTTGATCTTCTTTGCCTTGAGGAACTTTGATGTAGATATGGAAGTATGCGGTGGAGCAACCATGTGATGTAATTCAACCGAAGATTAATCTGAGAAATCCACCTTCCTGGTCGAATCAGTGCCCAGAAACCAGAACTAAATAAAAGGCAATTAAAAAAACGTGTGGCATTTTCTAAGGCCCACAGCCTGCTAAAAGGATGGACGCTGGAAAAGTGGCAGAAGGTGGATTTCTCAGATTAATCTTCGGTTGAATTCCATCACAGCCGTCACAAATATTGCAGGAGACCTACTGGAGCCTGCATGGATCTGAGATTCACCCAGAAAACAGTTAAGTTTGGTGGCGGAAAAATCTTGGTCTGGGGTTACATCCAGTATGGGGGTGTGCGAGAGATTCGCAGGGTAGAAGGCAATATCAATAGCCTAAAATATCAAGAAGAATAAGCTACATCTTACATTCCCAACCATAAAAGGGGTCAAATTGTGCAGCTCCATCGCATACTTCCATCTCTACATCAAAGTTCCTCAAGGCAAAGAAGATCAAGGTGCTCCAGGACTGGCCAGCCCAGTCACCAGACATGAACATCATTGAGCATGTCTGGGGTAGAATGAAAGAGGAAGCATGGAAGACCAAACCAAAGAATCTTGATGAACTCTGGGAGGCATGTGCTTTCTTTGCTATTCCTGATGACTTCATTAATAAAATGTATGAATCATTGTCAAACCGCATGGATGCAGTCCTTCAAGCTCATGGAAGATATTAAATATGAATCTCACAGCACCACTACTTAATTCACTGATGTTATGCAACATATTTTTGTATTTGAAGTACATTTTTGTCAAATTTTCACATTACTCTCTGTAGGCGACAAGACTTGTGTCCTGCCAACATCTGACCTTTCTGTGTTCATTTAATGATCAATATTTCTTCAGTGAAGCAAATTTATTTTAGTTTATTAAACATAATTTGGGAGGGTTTTAGCTTTCATATGAGCCATTTCTAAAACCAATGGATTAATTAAAAGTCAGGATATAAGCTGGTGTTTCTGCAAAATGGATAAGGGACAAGACTTTTGTCCAGGACTGTATACTGAACATGTGATGTGTGAATCATCATCACAGCCATTTACAGATGGGTCGAAAAGCAGGAAAATCAACAGCTGCTGAGTGACGGTATGCACAGAAATACATCAAAGGTAGAAATAAATGGAATAACTAGTTGTGGCTTTGAATGCAGCATATTGTCACGTATTCCAACTTTGGTTTAAGGCCAATAAGGAAATAATTCAAGACAAGTATGAAGGGAAAGTGAGAATATGGAAGTAAAGTCTGATACAGAATCAGAGTTATTCATGACAGTCCATGTCCATGTTGAACGCTAATGAACGAGAGATGGCAGGATGGATCACGCATTTGTCTGGGTTGGACTGGGTGACCGACCTGGACAAATGCATTAATAAAAATTATATTAAAACAGCTTTCTTTACACTGATGCTATTATTTGCTCGTTTAAAAAAAATACTTCCTCGTTGGGACGCTAATGTTAAGTTACTGTAAATAATCTCAGGTTTCATAATGCATTTTCTATACATGTAACACAATCTTGGACATTCTATTTTACAATTAAATTTTCTCATAGATACTATTGAAAATTAATATATACATACAATTGCACAATGCATCATGTTCTAATGCCATACTGGTTCCTACAAGTTATATCATTTTGTACAATTCAATATACAGTACAAAAGGTCATAGTGTTATTTGTGTGGCAACAATAATTTTTCCCTTCATTTCCCTTGGTTCTGTCAAGCTCAGATTTAATTTTAATAATCATATTTAGTTCAGGGGTTAAACAACTGAACTTGAATAATCGCAAACGACAGTGCAGCTCTGGTTTCTAATCTTCAGTAACCTTCAGTGGGTTGAATGTCTGCATTTCACACAGTTGCATGTGTACTTTTCATTTAGAGGTGTCAGTTGACAGCCAGATGTGAGACCATTAGCAAGCTTGATGTGTTAAAAGCTCTATGACGATGACAGGGGGAAAAAAACAGCTGATGTAGGTTTGAGCTATCTTAATGTAACATAGAAACATATAGAATTACGATTTTTATTTTGTATTTACAAGCAATAATAGTTATGTAATATGCGAGTGAGCCCTTGTTAGATGCACAACCAATTATTCAACCAGCTGATGCTTTATACAACATACCAAACTAAAAACTTCCCCCATATAGCACCATATGCAGAAACTCACACCTCAACAGTAGACAGCTCGGGGACATACTGTGGGGTCACAGCACTGGCCGCTGTTTGATTGAAGGTGATCGTCACACCACAACAAGTGAATCCAACAGATAATGCCACAATAAAACATGGACACATGGACAATATTGTCTAACTCCTAATGACAGAGCAACACTGGGTGCTATGCCGTAATTCCAACACCTCATTATTCCGACGTCTCAAGAACGTCCAAAATATTTCCCATTAAATCTGCATGCCACTATGCCGACGTTTGTGTGTGTGTGTTGACCTCGGCTCTCTGTCCATGGTGCTGAAACACTGTTTTGATTCCCGCTTACACAAGATACGAGACCATGAGAACAGTGAGAGGGATTTAAACCCGTAAAGTTGCTGGCAAAACCAAAACATTCCTGAGAGACACTAGAATGTTCTCTAGAACTGTTGGGGAACTGCAGAGTCGGTCGATAATTGACAAACACGCAGCAAGATACCGACAAATGAAGTACTACCACTTCTTCACCATAATGGAATGCTTGACATGAGCATCAGCCTCCAAACAGGCAAACGGTGGCTCTTGTCACTGTGTTTGTCAGAGTAACGCCACTCTTCGGTTTTGCCCATTTGACACCCTCTGTTTAATTCTGAAAGCAGCCACGTCGAGGAAGGCAAGCAGCAGGGTTTGTTAGCAGCACAGAATTAAAATGTCATTAAGTGTCTCTATTCTGGGCTCAGACTGCTGCGGGGATGCTCCTCATCTCTGGCTTTGTTCAGAGAAGACGGAGGGTGGTCTCACAGAAGTTCACAGTTTACATGCAAATCCCCCAAAAAGGACGAATGAATGTGCCATTGTTACGTGACATCAGTTCCAACAGGAGTTCAACATTGTGTTCACGGGAACATAATTCTCACACGAATGCACACAGGCAACTCCCTCTAATGATAGTAAGAGCTGTAAAAAGGATTATCTAGACAAGATAACAGCTAGGTATGGAGGTGGGAGTGAGTGAATGTGGTTTAATTGCATTAAAGTTATACCTTTCACTCTTCAAGTGCTCTGGTGACTGGTGATGGAAAGATTGCATAAATAGCATGGACTGTCTTGTAGAAGTGACTTCATTTCACGATTACTAGATTGTCCATGTCCATATGGCTTGATTAGCTATTGAACACATGTACGGTGGCCCTGAGAGCTCACGGCACTGCAACATCAGAAAACACATGCAAGAAGAGAAAACGCAAGCAAATTAAGAAAACATCTTCATCAATTTGACAACACATGCGCACCATTTAGAAAACACATACAAGAAGAGAAAACACAAGCAAATTAAGAAAACACGACGGAAGTGTTTCCAGAGGACACTTAAAAGTGATGCACACGTCCAGACAGGCTTGTTGTTTATGCAGATTTTGACAATGATTTTGACTCACAGTGCTATTAAAGCTCCCATATTATACACTATTCGGTTCTATTATACACCATATTATATGGTCTTAGTGGTCCCTAATACGTTTTTCTTTAATTGTTTGCTGAAAAAAACTTTCAGATAATTTATTGTACTATGCTGATGTTCAGCTAATCTCACAATGGCCTATTTTTTAAAAAGAGCTGCAGCTCCCCTCGTAAATATACAATCTTTGAGCTTCCCCCGCCCCCTGTCCGGAAGCGAAGCCAGATACGCCTCGCCCTCTGTCTGTCAGGGCCGTGGACCAATAAGAAATAGGGGTGTGGGCTGCACAGTGGAAGCTTCTGGCTTTCCAGTTTGTGAGGTCAGAAAAGGGGAAAATTCTGACTGGAGTATATTGGGGGGGAGGGGTGGGGGTTTCAGAAAGGGGGAGAGTGAGAACAGGAGAGATTGTTATTTTTTAAAAATGTTTGGCAGTCTCTAGGCACACCGTGGACCCATGGATATGTTAGAACACATTTAAAAAGTGCATTTAGCATAATATGTGACCTTTAAGGTTATCTTTCCGTCTACACTAGCCTACGCTGTGAAGCAAATGTTGGCAATCTAAAAGTGTGATTAAAGCTGTTTTACTGGACTCTGGAGGAGATTGTGTGCAGGAAGACTGAGACACCATCTGTCCGAAATGTAAGTAGTCATATTTTTTAAATAATTATGGCCCATTGTTAGTTGAATGTCTGTGATGTCCTTTATCGTATCCCTCCTATAATAACCAACACTGACTGAACTGAGAGAATGTTGCGGGGTAGTAGTTAGCGTTAGCGTCCGCTAGCTTAACCGTTAGCTTTAGGCTAACCGTTTGAGCTGTGGAGTCTTTGGCAACAATGACTCGTTTTTGTGAACTCACAATAGACCTGCAATGAAGGTCCCTGTGTGAAAAACAAATGGTGAAACTGACTGGTGTGTTGGAAACTGTAAAGAGTATTGTTTTTGAATAGCTTCAGGCTGCTACCTGCTAGCTGTCTGACTGTAAGCAGTAGGCTAGTGGTACAAGCAGCAGTATATGCCCAGTGTAATGTGTATACAGACAAGAATACTGTAAGATGCCTCTGCTGGTGTTTGTTTCCTGTCCAAACAGCACAGTATCACTCAGAACTAGTTGCTTATTGAGCCAGGGCTATACTGAATTTATTAGTAGCCTATCTTATTTTATAATGGAAGAAAAAACTAATCTCCTCAGTTTGTAGCTTTGCCATAACTATAGATGTATGGTACATGTCAGCTACATGATGTTACATTGAATGTGCCATGTTTTACAGATGTGAGTGACCTGACTGAGCCTGTGTTTGATGAAGTGTCTGTTGACCCACCCGGACCTTCACACAGCTATCTGTTCCATCACAATTAAAATTTGTGTTCAGAAGTAATGGGACAAAGGTCTTTGCGGGGTGCTGAGGACCACAAACAAGCTCAACTAATTTTGACTGTATGATTTGTGTATTTCTTAGAATGGACACTTACCATAATTGGACTGACTTTTGCAAACATGTCATGCAATTACATTTCCTTACAAAGGAACGTTGAGCATGTACTTTGAAAGCGCTCATATAGGCTACATCTCCATGTGAGCAAACTCTATTCTCTGATAATGACAGTAAGATGCAGTTGAACACTCTGGTCAAATATAAGCACTGATTTATTAATAATTTGATGAAATTTGGACAAATAAAGTTTTTAAAACTCTAAACCAACGTTTCCCATCCTGTATAACAAAGTCCATGCCAAACTGATTGTAGTCGAAACATTTCACCCAAAATCACAAATGTGAACCTACTGCTGATACTCCTGATGCTAATGGAAAAGTCAGATGATTGCTAAAGTCAGTAGGATTCCTCATGAAATCATTAATGTATGTGGCAAATTTCAGGCCAATCCATCCAACAGTTGTTGAGATGTTCTTAACCATATTGGTGCACCATCAGTCCACAGAGATATAGCCTGGTGAGACCAGCCTGATCTTGCAATCTTCAAATTAGCCCCTGATTGGTTCATGTAGTCATCAATCTAGACCCCAGTCAGACCGGGCCCTCCTTACTTTCTGTCAGTTAGTGGAAGCAACCCATGATTGGTTCATGTTGTCGTTGACATCAACATGGATCACCAAAATAGCTTGAGAGATATGGCTGGTCTAAAGAGGCTATTGACTTACTTACTTACTCCTCTTCGTCCCCTATGGGACATAATTCAATGAGCACTCTACATTACAAGAGGCTATTGACACCTACATGAACCAACCAATCAGAAGCTGCCTTCCGCTATAAGGAACAAACGTCGGGGCTCCTCCCCATGGAGATTGGAAAAACTCCAGACTGTTCTGCGGGAGAGAAAGAAAAGTGAAGCTAGTAGTCTTACCAGGCTACAGAGATACGGTGCTAGCAGGTAAACAAGTCATTTTAGACATGCAAACAGGATTAGAGGTAATTGTTTTCTTGTTAAAACAAACATCTGTGTTGGGATCTTATTTTTGGGGTTGATTTACACCCATACTTCTTTTGGAGAACAATAAAGACCCAGCTTGCTACTTGCCTGGGGCCAGTCAATCTCACGTCATTCTCTGCTCACACTGCAGATACATCTTGTGCTATTCTCTGTCTATTTCCATAAAATGAGGCTGTCAGTTTTCGGCGTGTATACTTTCAGCCCCCCACCCCCCTCCTCCCTATCTCCCTTCATCCCCTAGGCAGTGTGTGTCGCGGGCGTTAAAAGCAGCCTGTTGAGCAGCCATCAGTCTACTGGCATTTGATCAATGCCCAGGTTCCCTTTGTGCTGCTAAGCGGCAGATAAAAGAGACTGTTATCAGCTCGGCGGCATCGGGCTGCAGATAGCATGCGTTGCCGTGGCAGAGCTGAGGGTGTGTGTGTGTGTGTGTGTGTGTGTGTGGAGGGGTGGGGGGGTTACACTTCAGCAAAGTGTTGAAAGGGGGAGAATCAGGGAGGGAGATGGGTGAGGGATGTTGCAGCACACCGTAGGTCAACGCCTCGATACAAGCTTTTACAGCTGTCACAAGGCCTCTGGAGAGCAGAACACAAGGGGGAGGGGGGACGAGGAGATGGATGGAGAGTCAGAGAATGAAAGGCAAAGGAGGCAAAGATTACAGGGGAGAAATGGTGTAAAAAGCCCCCATGAACCCGCAAGGAGAAGGAATGGGAACACTGTTGTTCGCTGGAACTGTAAGCTGCGACTGTTGCAAGCAACATCCACCACCACCCTATATACTGAATTTAGGTTTTGGTTATTTATCTAATTGTTCTTACCGTTAAATTCATCTGTGAATGGATGCTTATGTGCTTATGGAAAGAAATTAAGACAGAATCGCTGCAGAATTGTCAGGAGTTATGAGGATGCCACACACACACAAGCAGGTATAGGTCCAGACCCAGAATCCAGTGCGCACCTGAAGTGACGTCACATCGACAGAGCCTCCGTACGAAAACAACTGTGGATGAGACAGATATAATAGCAAGAGGCAAGATCAAAAGGCAATGTTACGATGAAGTAAATAAGTAAACATATGTCTCAATGGTATGCTTACTGCATGCTATCTACATTATTTATATGCTCAGATGAAGTACGTAGACTAGAAAAAAGAGAGTATGCGATTTGGAACGCAGCCTAAGTTTAACTAGATCTGCATAGAAAATAGTGTGGTTATCCCATTGGTTGTTAATGTGTTACAGACCAATGTCAATAAATATAGTAAAGTCACCCTAAATGTCCGGTTAATCCACTCATGTGTGCTAAACACATCTGAAAGATCAAACTATATTTATGGGTCAGTAGATACACACCCACTTAAGTTATACAACTTTTATTCATCCAAATGATGTGCGTGCCTTGTTATTACTAAATGAATGCAATCCGAGTGACTCACAGTTCTCCCATCAAATCTCATTTTCTGCCAACGTTCACTGTCTCCTAGCACCATCAAACGTTGCCCCCCCATTTCTTTGTAGAGTCAATAAAGAGCATTGATTGGGAATGTGTACAAGATCTCGTCACAATGGTTCTGTTGACAATTTTGTCAACACCCTATTCCGTTTGAAGGAGACAAATATATTCAATTTATGGCACCACTTTGACTAGAGCAAACACGAAAAAAACATTATACTTGTAAGCAGCCTAATGGATTGAAGTGTCCAATTCTGCAAAGCGACGGATAGTACAAATGAGCGACATTGAAGACTAAAATGGATTCTGAAGCAGTGCGTGACAAGCAGAGTAATGGCACGACGCTTGTAGGCCTTTCTTTTTTTTTTGTCTTGATGTGGATTACTCGCAGCGACAAAGAAAACAATGGCATGACAAAAGCCTGACAAGACGGCACATATCAGCGGTTATTAAAGACCCCGGAGCCATAGACAGAAATAGTTTCTCACTCCCCTAATTTACTCAGGATGGGGAGGCACAGAGAAAGTTTTTCAGAAAAATCATCATCACAAGATGTCTGTGTATTTAAACAGCAGTGGGAGAAAACATATAGTCAGAGAAACACTATAAAGCATAGAAAAAGTCTACCATGAGCTGACTTTAACGCTAGGCAAAGACAGCAAGTGGAATATTTGTGATGAACGATAGCTTTCAGTCCTAACTCTGGTGACAAAGGCTTTTTATTGTCATGTAGCTATGGTGTGTGTGTATATACAGTTGTGCTCATAAGTTTACATACCCTGGGAGAATTTATGATTTCTTGGCCATTCTTCAGAGAATATGAATGATAACACAAAAATCTTTCTGCCACTCATGGTTAATGGTTGGGTGAAGCTATTTATTGGCCAAAAACTGTGTTTACTCTTTTTAAATCAAAATGACAAAAGAAAGTACCCAAATGACCCTGATCAAAAGTTTACATACCCCAGTTGTTAATACCGTGTATTGCCCCCTTTAACATGAATGACAGCTTGAAGTCTTTTGTGGTAGTTGTGGATGAGGTTCTTTATTTTCTCAGATGGCAAAGCTGCCCATTCTTCTTGGCAAAAAGCCTCCAGTTCCTGTAAGTTCTTGGGCTGTCTTGCATGAACTGCACGTTTGAGATCTCCCCAGAGTGGCTCAATGATATTGAGGTCAGGAGATTGAGATGGCCACTCCAGAACCTTCACTTTGTTCTGCTGTAGCCAATGACAGGTCGACTTGGCCTTGTGTTTTGGGTCATTGTCATGTTGGAATGTCCAAAAACGTCCCATGCGCAGTTTCCGGGCTGACGAGTGCAAATTTTCCTCCAATATTTTCTGATAACATGCTGCATTCATCTTGCCATCAATTTTGGCCAAGTTTCCTGTGCCTTTCTAGCTCACACATCCCCAAAACATCAGTGACCCACCTCCATGTTTCACAATAGGAATGGTGTTCCTTTCATCATAGGCCTTGTTGACTCCTCTCCAAACGTAACGTTTATGGTTGTGGCCAAACAGTTAAATTTTGGTCTCATCACTCCATATTACTTTGTTCCAGAAGTTTTGAGGCTTGTCTCTGTACTGTTTGGCGTAATGTAAGTGGGATACTTTGTGACATTTGCGCAGAAATGGCTTTCTTCTGGCGGCTCGACCATGCAGCCCATTTTTCTTCAAGTGCCTCCTTATTGTGCATCTTGAAACAGCCACACCACAATTTTTCAGAGAGTCCTGTATTTCAGCTGAAGTTATTTGAGGATTTTTCTTTGCATCTCGAACAATTTTCCTGGCAGATGTGGCTGAAATCTTTGCTGGTCTTCCTGACCGTGGTTTGGTTTCAACTGAATCTCTCATTTTCCACTATTTAATCAGTGTTTGAACACTGCTGATTGGCATTCTCAATTCCTTGGATATCTTTTTATACCCCTTTCCTGTTATATGCAGTTCAATTACCTTTTCTCGCAGATCTTTTGACAATTATTTTGCTTTCCCCATGACTCATAGTCCAGAAACGTCTGTGCAACACTGGATGAAAGATGCAATGGTCTGTCAGAAGCCCAGAAACTCACTGATCTTTTATACACACACAGAAATTTCAGACATACAGGTCACAGGTGATGATGGGAACCTTGAGTAGCCAATCAAACCTGTTTGTGTCAACTTTTGTGCATTTTATCAGGTCAAAGTCACTGGGGTATGTAAACTTTTGATCAGGGTCATTTGAGTACTTTTCTAGTCATTTTGATTTAAAAAAGAGTAAACACAATTGTTTGCCAATGAATAGCTTCACCCAACCATTAACCATGAGTGGCAGAAAGGCTTTTGTGTTATCATTCATATTCTCTGAAGAATGGCCAAGAAATCTTAAATTCTCCCAGGGTATGTAAACTTATGAGCACAACTGTATATATTTAATGTAAAACAGCATTTTAAAAGTTATAATTCTGAGATCATGAAATCTAACCCCACTTTCAATTCTGTTTTTGGTTGACATTTTTTTTTTACCAAATTAGCATATTCACTTTCTGTAAAAACTTCCCCGAAGGAGCTGTTTCCTTATTTAGTGTCGGAGTGCTTGATTTTCCTTCCTATGTATGTACGAGGGGTTCTCATCTATTGTTGCATGTGTTACACCCATTATTTTACTCTCGTAATATCAGCCTAGTTGGTTTATCCGTCCTTCCTCGGCGGGGCTACATTGAGTTGAAATTTAAAAAATAAGTATTAGGGACTACTTAGACCATATCAAATTGACAGCAAAGTGCATAATATGTGAGCTTTAAATAAATGTATTTATGTGTATTGTGCTGATCCTGAATACATTCTGGATGAAGTACTACGTATACACATGTTTATTTGTATTGTATTTGTTTTTATGTTAAAGATCAGAGTACTTCTATCAAGTTGTTAATAAGGCGAGTATGAAAATAAGGCGCAACAGGAACCTTGGTTTGCTTAGGGCCCCTAAACTGTACAAGAAGTAAACATAATAACATGCGGCCAAATTCACATGTATCTTTCTGCCAACGCTATCACTGAGAAATAATTATCTTTCCCCAATTCCTAACTATGATATTGCAAAGTCATTTTCACCCCTTTAGGCAGCTTTGCTCACTCCACAACGGGTGCCATGTGACAGTTTAGGAGAATGTCCCCTCCTTTTTTTAAGAGCTTCCATGATTGACTCTGCAGGAAAGGGGGGGGGGGGGGGGGTGAGGATGTGTGTGTGTGTGTGTGTGTGTGTGTGTGTGTGTGTGTGTGTGTTCATTGCTGGGAAGGAGGGCTTCTAAATAACGTATGTCTTACTGCTGGAGGGGAGACTGCCATAAAGCAAAAACGGTCTGCCTTTCAGGGACGCAACTACCCACTTTCTGGGGGGTATTCAGACACTTAGCAGGCGCCCCCCTCCCCGGATTACAGACTTCCATTTTAAGTTACATATTAGAGCAGGTGATCGGCTCTCAACCATGTCATGTCTGCCTGCACTGATTCTCCCAAAAGAAAAGGATACAGTGAAGAACAGGTTGGTCAGCAAAAATTAAACCATTGGCATTTTATATTGGGCATTTAGGTCTTTGTGGCCTCACTAGTGTCAGGCATGCAAACTCATAAGCCATGAAAAAGGTGACATGTCCAAAAACAAACCCCTGTAGGGGTGATTTTAACATGTAAAATAAGCAATTTGGTGTACTCTGGTGAAGAGAATTAAAGACAAAGAGAACTTTTATTTCAGTTCAAATAAATAGTAAAATGAGCCAAACAAGCCAACCTTCTTGACTATTCTCATACAAAGGTATAAACTAAGAAAAACGTTAAATAAAGCTTAGAAAAACGGTAAAATGGGAAAAACCAGCTTGTTGATAAAACTTGTTTCAAGTGAATGAGAGAGAAAAGGCATTAAATAAGATTTTCATTATCATTGCTACACAACCATCAGACACATACATCTCTAGCTGTCTCTCTCTCCCTCTCGCTGTCTCTGTATCTCTCTCTCTCTCTCTCTCTCTCTCTCTCTCTCTCACACACACACACACAACTCAGTTGTGTGCTGGAACGGTGCAAAATATGATAATAGTGGGAAACAGGTGTGTGTTGTTTGGGCTCTGACCTGCTATAAAATTAATCACTACACACTACCATTCAAAAACTGTGAAAACGGCAATAGTCAAAAACGTGAGGTGACACTGACACGTAGATCTGCAGTGACAATCCGCGAGTCGTGGCCGATAATCAGCATTAATCAAGACAATCGGCTATATAAAACAAAGGTTGCCAAACTCCGTGTACGGTGTATTTATTCATTCAACCACTTTGAAAAGCTGTTTTTCATCCAGCAATTTTTCTCCTTATCAATCTTCCCGTTTTCTGTTTTGTGCCCGAGAGCTTTCTTTTCTGCCTCTCCATCTGTAGGTCCCTGTCATCAGATGTCAACACGATTCAAATGAAAGCTCTCACGCCCCCGCGCGTGCTCGAGGGGGCGCGCACTAGAGCACCTATAGTGTGGGGAGGAGGAGGCGAAGGAGCGGGGGGCGCCTAATCAGTGACGTGCCTCTGTTATTGGTCATATAATTTACACAAACGCTGTTAAATACAGGAAAATGCCGACTCCAAATAATTTTTCCCCGATCGCTCTGGCGCCCCTCTATTGCGGCGCCCCTATGCGCCGCATATAGTACATACCCACTTTTTGCGCCACTGCTGCCTTTACATAAGTTTGTTTCTGGTTTTGACTGGCCCTTGTCTTTGTTTTAAGCTGAAGTCCTTGTCCTTGACTGTTTCCCTTTGTGAATATGGAATGGCCTGAAGTGTGTCAGGAAGGAGCCCACACTCAAACTGCATGTTTGTGTGTCCACGAGTGTGTGGTTTCGAGATTCGAGATTGCTTTATTTGTCCCAATTAATTGGACAATTATAGTGCAGTGACCGACATTCACAGTGCAGTCGCACACTTAATGAATTAAGACTAAGTGCCGGCATAAAATGCCCCCTCACATCCCACACTCATGTGACTTCCTCAGTTGAGAAGATTCACTAGACTAGATGAAGCTGTTTGAAAGCAGGACAGGGAGGGTTACAGATAATTTTACAAGCTTGTTTAATAAGACTCTAGTCAAAACTGTGTGTCCTGTGTGTGTGTGTGTGTGTGTGTGTGTGTTCTCACCGTCTATTGCATTGCAGATCAGTCGCTAGACGATACGCCCATGAAACAAGCAGAGAATTAGACCTACAGGAAGAAGGCATCATTAACTGGGTAGAGTTAAATGTTAATGTCCGCAGTGCTGCCTTTGAGCACAGGAGGAGGAAGGTGGCCTATAAAAGTGCAGGAGCAGAGAAAGGGCGAATAGAGCAAAAGAGAAAGATGGCAGTTTTTAACCTTTATTTATGCAGAGAAGGCTGACGGAGGGAGCTCTTATTCAGCAACCTTCTGCTTCACACTGATACACATATTTAGACCTGAGATTTGCCCTGAGTCTGCTACTGCCAGCAGCCTCATGGCCTCAAGGCATTTCCGTGGTAGTTATAGAGGGAAGGAAGTGCACTGATTTGTTCACTTAGCCCAAATTCCCAACATTGACAGAAAATTAAAAAAAATCTCACTTTCAGGTCAAATAGGGAGACTGGATTTTCAGACTCCCAAACCAGGACCCTAGAGTGTACCTCATTTTCTTTTGCATGCACATGTGTGCTCTTGTGTTCACACCATTGGCCATTTCATCAGGATGGGGTAAGATTATTTCAGTGTTTAGCACCTTCACACACACCATGAATGCAGCTTTACCGTTGCCGGATACATTATGAAAGAAGGAGTTAGCCTCCTGCTGCTCTTTATAAAAGACTGTCTTTCTCTTCAGCATACAAACTGACCGTTAGCATACTGACAGGTTCTGTGCCTACAGTATGACGCTTACCTATGACTCATAGGCTTACAATAGCCTAGGCAACGACACAGTGATTGATATACACACATACAGACAAACAACACACAAACGGAATGGTACACAAGTAGCCTACAGCTGTATCTGTCTGTCTGTCTGTCTGTCTGTCTGTCTGTCTGTCTGTCTGTCTGTCTGTCTGTCTGTCTGTCTGTCTGTCTGTCTCTCTCTCTCTGTGTGTGTGTGTGTGTGTGTGTGTGTGTGGCTCGCATATCTCTGTGACTGTTAGTCAGATAGGCCTGAGCTTCCGGATGTGGCTTGCGCACGGCATCCTTGATTTTGAAGTGTTTTGGACCAAATATGTAGAAGTTATCATATTTATTTCATGCTGGCGTGAGCATATGTGCACATACTGAAGGCAGCAGTGAGGACAGGCATGAAGTAAAACCCGCCTCCTGATTTGATTGGCTGTTTCCTCAACAGTGACTGCCGGGATAACTTCCCAAACAAAACATTCTGAAACCTTTCCACAGACATCACCGAATTACCTCAAACCTGTCTGTAAGAAATGATGAGTTATCATCTTCTGGGAAAAATAAATGTCACATTTTTGATTTCCAGCTCCTTTGCTCTCCTATCCAATTTCAGAATGTTATATTGCGGGCCTCCCAGACCGCAGGCCTTCACACTTTGCTGTCCAGATGTCCTTTTTGCTATGGTATTGCCGGGTTAGAATGATGAAGTATGAGAGAGATGGAGAATAGGCTGGAGAAGGACATGTTGTGGGGAAAGTGTCAGTTGTGCTTGTTTGTGGAGACAACTCTAAACCTAAGGCCCGCAGGCGAAGAAAAAAACAACTTAGGGTGGCGTGGAGTTAAAGCAGGTTATTGTGTGTGTGTGTGTGTGTGTGTGTGTGTGTGTGTGTGTGTGTGTGTGTGTGTGTGTGTGTGTGTGTGTGTTTGTTCTGTCTGCTGCCTTGTTTTTGTGAATGTGTGTGTCAACAGGCCACCCATCAGGCAGCACAAGGCTGGTAACGTTGCCCGGGAGATTGACAGGCTTTATCGTGGGTTGCTCAAGCGCCCATCCACCTCTTGTCCACCATGTGACATGGCCTGTCACACCACTTTGTCACGGTGGGAGAGAGAGGTTGCAACACACACACACACACACACACACACACACACACACACACACACACACACACACACACACACACACACACACACACACACACACACACACACACACACACACACACACACACACACACTCACTCTCCATTTCAACTTTTAGATCAAGGAGAGAGGGAGGTGGGTGAAGACGCAGAGAGAGACAGATAAGGGAGAGGGAGCGAAATAGATTTCCCACACCGGGGGAGAAAGTGAAGTGTTGTTCACGGATTTGAGGGCCATTTACAAGAAAGAGCCACATCAAAAATGATCTGTTTTCTATTCATGAGTCGGACTGGAAACTCCCAGTGTGAAGGGAAAGGATTCTTAATTTTGAGGGCTAATATTGTAGTGCTTCACACACACACACACACACACACACACACACACACACACACACACACACACACACACACACACACACACACACACACACACACGCAAGCAAGCATCAAAATACATCAGTGAGGCCTGCCCTTCCCTCTGTGCTCGCTTTTGCTGTATCCTTGCCAAAAGTAATTTATGATTGCCACTGGAGTAGCTTGTTGTATATGTACATCTCAGTGTTTCTGACAGCATAGCTTTTCATCCAAAAGAGCAACCCAGCAAAAGTCAAGTGTTAACAACACTGCTGTGCTTGTTCCAATGCCTGATAAATGCAGTGCAACTCAAAGGACGGGCTTATTTCAAAAGACCCTGTTCGTAAAATGCGCTACATTCTAAAGGGCAACAAAGTTGAAGTCACTATTTTAGGATTGATTTCTAGCAGTACCAGGGAGCTACCGGGAGCTTTGACTGAAAGCTGCACGGCTTATGTGTAAACAAAGGTCAAATGAAATGATTTTCAATAAAAAACTAAAAAATATGTTTTCAACAACACATTTGCTGCTGCAGGTCCAAAGCTTGCCTTATTATACAAATCAAGCTGAAGTTGGAGGGTTGATGTTCACATGAGGCAAATTACAGCAAGAAAGTAGGTCAAAGATAAAGGTAATGTTCCTTTTGATGTAGGCACTAGTATAAAAAAATAAAACTCTTTCTTCACAAAATGGGATTTAATGGGTCTGATATCACGCTAAAGTGGACGTGAATAGAGAAGAAACAGAACCCTAATCGTCTTAGGTGGAGCAAATGTCTCCATGCCCATGGAATGCTGCCTGTCGGAGTAGGGAAGATTGCATTTTTTTCAGCAAGCAATCCAATCCAATTGATTAACAGATATTCAAATGTCTTGCGACCAATGTTAAATGATTGACTCTCTTCAAAATGGTGTCGGCTAACCTTTTGTGTTTTCCATTATAATAAAACGCATTACAGCAATGAACTTTCAATATAATTATTATAATACAATAATTATATTGAAGATATCATGGTGTTGCTTCACTCGTTCATTAGTTCACAGCTTTTAAATATTATCCACTTACAGGAGAAAAACACAGGTTATTCCTTCAGTCAAGTACCTTTTTAGTGGCGTATAGTGTTTCACCAATTCAAATCAATGTGGCGAGCGCAACATCTAAGAGGCGCCTGCATTGATTCAAAACAGCTTGAATCTGGCCAAAGCCGGCAGAGAAAAGCAGCTGAATTGATTCAGTTTTGTTTAAAAGGGCATCTTGGAGCCACTGTTCATTCTTTAACCAAACACTCAGTAGCAGCTTGCTGAATACAAGCATGGAAGCTCTTTTAAAGGTTCACCTTTGCCTCTCATACTAGCGTGAATTAGTCTATTGTAACAATCAAACCATTATTTACCCTATGGGCACTTTTAGTCAATATGTGTATTTAATGGTTGTCGTAAAGACGGATACTCCAGTTTTCACTTTTGTTCCTATTGAACTATGCAAATGATCGTCAATATGATATTGTTCTTACATTACCTCCCATGGAATGGTGTGCTCACATACAGTAGCTTCATACATAAAGGAAAACAAAGGCTAAAACATCTCTATCAGCAAGTGTAAAGTCCTAAAGGCATCTACTATCTCAATTGAATAACAACACTTCAACATTTTCAAGTTCAATACATTACTGAAGACAATAGGTTAGTTATAGGGAAAATGGGAACACATCACATTTTAAAAAATGGTACATGAATACAAATGTACTTACTTCCAATTGGCTTGAAAGGAAACAGCCAGAATCGAGTCACAGCATATAATGTCATGCGTACAGAGTGGTTTTCCTTTGACAGGTTATGACAGCTTTAGTGTCTCCTTGCCTTGGCCAACATCTGCTGCCACAGTCTACAGTAGAACTCCACGTGGCCTGGAGCTACTGTACCTCGTCCTGTCATATGAGTTGCAGTCATGAGACTTTCCATCTGCAGGAGGAAAAAAACAACTGCTGGATCTGGAAATACAGGACAAGGTGTAAGGAACCCCATCACACACCTTGTAACAGAAACACTCACATAACTACATTCAACCTTCACCAGGGAACATGTCTGTCACTGAGGAAACACCAAAAATTTTTAAAGCTCCCATATTATACACTTTTCGGTTCTATTATACACCATATTATATGGTCTTAGTGGTCCCTAATACGTTTTTCTTTAATTGTTCGCTGAAAAAAACTTTCAGATAATTTATTGTACTATGCTGATGTTCAGCTAATCTCACAATGGCCTATTTTTTAAAAAGAGCTGCAGCTCCCCTCGTAAATATACAATCTTTGAGCTCCCCCCGCCCCCTGTCCGGAAGCGAAGCCAGATAGGCTACGCCTCGCCCTCTGTCTGTCGGGGCCGTGGACCAATAAGAAATAGGGGTGTGGGCTGCACAGTGGAAGCTTCTGGCTTTCCAGTTTGTGAGGTCAGAAACGAGGAGAATTCTGACTGGAGTATATTGGGGGGGAGGGGTGGGGGTTTCAGAAAGGGGGAGAGTGAGAAAAGGAGAGATTGTTATTTTTTTAAATATTTTGGCAGTCTCTAGGCACACCGTGGACCCATGGATATGTTAGAACACATTTAAAAAGTGCATTTAGCATAATATGTGACCTTTAAGTCAGACCACTCGCCTCAACACATTACAATGTACTGTATCGCCTCTATAGTGACTGGTAGGATTTCCCATTCGTTTTGCATCCATAGTCTTGTTGATGGCTTTAATAATGTATTATTGATGACAGCAGTATGACACATTTCTCTATAAATGGAGTCATATACATAATTATATCACATGAGTTTGCCTTGATTTTTAGAAAACAAGAGTCTGATTCCCACGTTAGCTGAGTGGGGCTGTTTAGGTGCTTTGAGCTAAATCCTTTCATCAAAATAAAGATTTGACCTAGATGGTAAAAACGTAGGATCACCAAATATGCAACAATTGAATCACTGTCTGTTTATACATCACCGAAATAAGATTCCTCCTTATTGAAAACATTAAAGGTGAAGTAAGTGATTCATTTTATGTTAATTTAAGTGTTAAATCGCTCTTTATTCATACAGTGATCACGTATATAGTGTGCGCGTTTCATAAAGCCGATCTCTCAGTCACTCGCTCTGCATGTAATCGCAAATAAACGTTTTGGGGATCCCACTGCTGATAACCAATCAGAAGAGAAAATGCTACAAACCGGCACCCGTCTCACTGCCGGTGCACGTGCAGAGCGACAGATTGGTGAATGTGTATGCGCCTTCAATGGCGGAGCAGGTAAAAATCCTTCCCAATGTCTGTTTTGATGGTTTTTATCATGTTTTATTACACTTTTGGATCTGAGATGATGCTAGATAACTTGCTGCTTTATTGCATTAATGTGGTGACAAGGGAGGGGACTGCTAACTGCAGTCAATGACAGGAAGTTAGCTAAACTGACCATTCCTCTTACTGAACCTTTAATGTGTGAAGGGCAGACAGACTGACATTGCCATCCCTACAGTCTAGTACAACATCCACTCAACAGTTTAGTTGGATGGACTAACAATCAGATGGGAGCTAAACAAAGAACATTTGAAGGCAGTTTTACCATTTTTGCTGATCAGAGCTTCAGACACAACATGTTTATATAACATTATTCTGTTTGCCAAATGAAAAGCACTTCATGACATCATTCTATATGATAAACAGGAAACCTATAATTAACTGAAACCTAGTTATTGACCATTATTAGTTATTGCACATTGGACCCTATGCACTCAGAACTGATTTCAACAATTAGGTGCGAGCGGTCCATTCTGGCAGCTGCGTTCACAAGCCAAAATACCACTAAACTGCTATCTAAAAATATAATTTGAATCTTTTAACTAATTTATGGTATTGGTAAAATACAAATAGGTTCATAGCAAGCATTTATGAAAAGAATATGGGCTTACAACCGTACAGTGTCTGAGTGTCTTGTATCTATTTATTTTAAGGGTACTTACTCACCACCATTGCCGTATTACTATCTCATTACACAAGGCTTTGGATCATCATGAACATCTTTTATGTCTCTTTTACTCAGTGTTTCACTTCAATAAAACTAGATAAAAGAAAGTAGCCTTCTCAAAATAAATAATGATTTCAGAACTAAATCCAAAATCTCTACAAGAGAATGAATTAAAAGTAAAAGGCCCTGTGTTCTACTTTTTAATTTCCAAAGGGCGGGCAGCAGGGATGAAATCGAATCTTCTCTGTGATGAATCAAACAGTAATGGCTACACTTGAGCGTGGATGACTTTGCTAATCCACAAAGTGAAGTGAATCTCCAGGTACAGAATTATTTCTGTAATTTAGTTTTTTGTTAATATGAGACAATTTTCTCCAGCTTGCAGGTCCAACATCTGCGCCCATCATAAACACACACACACACACACACACACACACACACACACACACACGTTGAGAGCTTTGCAGTTTGTCACCTTTTCCCTACCATTCACATGGCTACATTGGCCACATTGTAATTCTGTTCACCTCTTCTTTTCTGCAGATTGCCCTCCTGCCATATGGCCTGTGCACACATACATATATTGGTTGAACCTTAAGTTATGAATAGCTCATAAAGTGGAAAATAAAGGAGATGTGGCTTAATGGTGGGTCCATTTGGTTGCTTTACATGTCATCCACATGTATAAACAGTTAATTGCAGACAACATTGTCTGTCCACCAAAGTACAAATGTATTAAGAAGCAGAGTTTCTTTTAGTTTACTTGACTTGGCCAAAGTATCACAGCTTTCCATTTACTTTTTGTCTGAAGACTTATCATGATCTATTCGTCCAATACTTTGGTTTATGACCAAATAACTGCAACACTGATTTGTATGTATAGGTGAACAAGGAGAAGTTGGTTCACAGCAAAACTTTCTTCATCACAACTGAATAAACTGAACTGATGATTCAGTTTCCACGTTGCTTCCCTGGAGACGCTTCAAAGTATCTGAAAGTTTTCTTTTCAGGTCTTCCATAGCCTTGAAAGATAAGACAAGGAAAGGGTAGGCTGAATTCATTTTAACTTAAAAACAATGTCTTACTGCGGAGTGTGCCACTTTCTGTAGAGATTTAAAGTTGCCTGTCAACTTTGGAAAAGAGAAGGTCACACGCACACGCACACGCACACACACACAAAGCAGACTGCTGAATAAAAAGCCCAATCACAATAGGTGCTGATAGCTATGCTGTGATATTGCTCCCTTGTTCTAACTCAATCCAACCTGTTAATAATGAATAACGATCGGTCGGGTAAAATCACCACAGATTAATGTTAACAGCGTTTGGCCATGCGGCCCATCTACAATAATGATATTAACTGGGAGGCTGGGAGATGCAAGCATTTCAGCTGAGTCAATTCTTAAATCAATATCCTTTTCATTACCTATCTCGTGCTCGCAGCCTTTTAACAGCTGTGCTCAGAGGACCTTGTTTGTACATTTGGGTGGGCCCTATGTGTATTCCTGAGTGTGTGTGCGTCTTTAAGCACATCATGTACATATCTGAAATGTGCCTTTACTGCCTCTTTGTCTGTTATCTTCATTTATATTCCTAAACCTTATCAGTAGCTTGTCTTACATACATCACGCTAAAGGGATAGCATTATGCAATTAACTTTTTCATAATAACTATATGTCCCACCCCCACCCCCATCTCCAATACTATGCATTCCTCCCGGGTGTGAAAATATACTACAGCTTACAATCGCCCACACACACAAACAAAAACACACACATGCGCAAACACACACACACACACACACACTGTCTGTGCCATCCCATTCAGCTTCCAACTGTGAGCATGAATTAGCGCGTCGGTTAAACACTCACACTATAAAGGGCCCCGGCCTGCGAAAAAAAGCAGCGCCGCCATCCTTTACCAATTACAGATAACAAGATGAACATTGGAAATGAAAAGTCATCAGGGTTCCCTTTTTAGCCAAGTATGAGTGACCGTATCGGGCCCCCTCAATCTCTGTGTTAACCTTGGCTTTGTGGTTACTCAAGCCTGCCACGTCTTTAGTGGCATAACAATCAGGGGGGTGACAGGTTGGCTGTGGGCAACAGACCCTACTTTATACCCTAAACACATAGACGGACACACACACACACACACACCTAGACAAGCATTTCCCCAGCAACCCCCGCTTTTTCGTCATTTTTTTTTCACCCCCAGCTCCATCTGCTGAGGTTGAAAGGGTTTTAATTTTCGATTCCAATCGCCTCTCTTTGGCTCGTAATGTGGCAGCATACTGCAGCCATAAAGAGCCAGGGCTGTAATGTTTGTGTGGGCCGGGTGTTAAATGCTACCTGTCCCAGTTAAGCCTGTCTGGCCATGCAGATAGCCCTGCACACTCACAGGCATTAGGCAGCACACAACTGGAATAGTTCTCATCTGCTGCAGGGAGCATGGCCGCGTCTGATAATAAGGTGTTGATAGAGGGCATTAACTTGATGGCTTCTGCCATACTGATATACCAACAGACTGTGTGAGCAAGGGCAGGGCTCTGGGAGAGAGAGAGAGAGTCAGAGACAGCAGACAGTAGTCACACGTCAATTCAAATATCAATCATTCATCTGAGAAATTATAACGCATTGGATCGAGTTAGGGGTCAGACTTTAAATGGAGCCCCTGTCAGGTTTGGACTGTGTTCTGTAAGATGTGATTAAAGCTGACGCGCGTTGCAAAATCAAAATGATATTGTTTGTTGGCTCAAGTTGAAAGAAAAGTATAGACCCCAGAGAAGAGAAGAGGTACATCTGACATGAGCACAAAGACAGACATCTCCCACAACTTGGCAACGACTTAATCACAAATTCACAGACTTCCTCACTCGTTGTGTTGTGTTTGGGTGACGGTCACAAGAACGTGCTGTTCCACGATGTGACAGTACAGGCACTTATTTCTAGAACGACTCAGAAGTTCTAATTAAACCCACACGTTGCACTGACGGCACAGCTGTGTAGTATAGAGTGGAAGCACCCTGCTGTTTGTGTGCATGTCTCTTTTTTTTTGGGGGGGGAGAATCTCTTTTAGAATGGTTCGACAAAGATCTCCGTTCACATTGAAACACCTACTGTTTACTATAGAAACATGGCCAACTCTTATGTATTTTATCTTGGCTTTCAGTCAACAAACTACAACACCTCTGTAAGGTCAAATACAGACCGGCCTCTACTGGCTCTGTATCAATGCACAAACTATGTTTTAACACAGCCAAACTAACCATTAAGTTGTTCCCAATTACATGGCCCTGCCTGCACTGAGACATTGATCAGACACCTAGTTTAATGAAAGCGGAGTCATATCTTCAAAAATAAAAGGCAGGATATGGAGTGATGAGGTCTGGAGCGCAGGGCTATATGTAGAGCTTTTTAACAAGGGCATTTTCCTTGTTCAGAATTGTATCATCAACTGTCATCAATCATATTCCTGTCTCAGTCAACCCAGACTGCTGAGCCCACGCGTTGAGCTCAGAGTTTGGTTGTTGTGCAGAAATTCCCTCATCCCTTCAACATGAATACAGTTTAATGACGACATCTGTATTGTTAGGGTTGTGAGGGTGCTGTTTCTAGATGTATCCACCCCAGACATCTTTCAAAAAAAGCTCCATTGTTGGCTGGTGGACCTGTGAAAGATTGCCTTTTTTTTCAATAAAAGGCACACTGCTAAAAAGTCCATCCTCTCACTCTCTAATATGAGGATTGTTACCAACGCAATATGGATAGTTAAATGAAAAGCACCGTACCTGCAGTTGTCTCGCCATTTGTCTACTAGCACCTAGAAAGAGAGCTGTATTTCAGACGTACAAGCGTGTCAGCACTGGCTGTCAATTACAGGATTGATTTTAAGGTTCTGTTATTTGTTTTGTAAAGCCATACTCATGCCGGCACCCCTATACATCTCAGCAATTCTCTGCTCCTACTCCAACTGTAAGCCTCTTAGATCCTCAGTATGATTGCTTTTAACTGTTGAGACGATGGAGGCTAGTGGGTAAGGGAGATAGTGGTAGGTGGTGACAACTCCAAACCTTTAGAATAGCCTTTGTCTTCCCCCTCCATTGACACAATTGAGACAACACAGACATACATGTTTTATATGGCCATTGGTAGCCATTTTTTAGGATCTTTAACTTCTTATGATTGATCTCAAGATTAGATGCTGATGTTGCCTTGTATTTGATCATTGCTATTTATTTTATTATTTAGCCTTTTTAATAATGTGTTAGTTGTTCACTATAAATGTCATTTTACCCATTGTTGTATCATTCATTATAATTTTTATAAAGCTTCGGTCAACATGCAATCCATACAAACTTATCTTGAATATATATAGAAAGCCAAAATAGATGGAGGCAAAACAGTGTTAGTAATGCTGTTACTGTATTGGTATTTATTTTCTGACGCAATAAACTATTTAGTTACACAGAGACAAACAACATGATAAAAGACATGCACAGTGCAATAGAGTTTGCCTCCTTTTTAGCCATTGTATGTGCCGGAGAGTTGATGCTACAAGCATGAGTTTTCTTTTTTCAAAGGTGACCCTGAGAGTACTTGATTTGATTGTGTTATGAGCTCATGTTGCTTTGGGGATGAAGTGGATAGAATTGCTCTTTCCCTGCTGAAAATAAAAATAAAATGCACAAAAGGACTAAATTAAAAATGAAAAAAAAAATACTCATCTCTTTTCAGCTCCTGCGCCATTCAAAACAATCTGATAAGTGCCTATCCCCCCCAAAGCACTGCCGCCTTCCACTGTCATCACCACAGACTTAAGGGAGAACACGGCACGCAGTGTTTATCGCCCCACTGCCGTCATTAGGAATCACGCAGATTAGCCTTGACATTCTTGCAGATGAGAGTGGTAACAAAGAGAGCGAGCTATTAGCATGCTAATGCACATCAAAAGAGTTCAGCGTCCTCCTTTCATCCAGGCTTAAACCCTTCTATACTGGCGGAAAGCGCATAGATAATACATTTCTGACTCACTCCTGAGCATGTCTGTGTGCATAAGTGTATGTGTGTGTGTGTGTCTGTGTGTGTGTGTGTGTGTCTGTGTCTGTCTGATTGCATGCTCAGGTGGTTTCACTTTGCCAATAAATGAGGCTGCATTTGAGCTATTAGCAGTGACAGAGACAATGCAATATAACGACATGAAAACTAAAATGTTCAACTTTTCACCACCAGCTATTTGCAATGGTCATTAGGCAGGCAAATCTCCCATTATGTGCCTGTTACTGCTGCTTGTTAGTCATGGCTTTCTTTTTTCTCACAAGATGGCAGTGTACCGCCTTTGGATTCTATAGCTCCTAAAGGGACACAACCCCGGCTCCTGGACACCGTCAAGTCTCTGTCTTCGTATGGACTTTGAAGTGAAAGTTTTTCATTTGAAGCGTACAAAAGCTTACAATAGCGTCTTTCGGTACTTTTAATGTGCTACAAAGAGTTGTACCTGCATGTGGTCTTATTGATTGGAGAACTTTGGCTGAATGAGACACAATGGCTTTGGTTTGTGTGTGTGCGTGTGTGTGTGTTTTTGTCTGTAGGCTGTCGCAGCGTTAGATCTCGTTGAGTGCATGCACAGACATGGACATAGTATTTATGTGGGTGCACATGTGCCTCAATTGTGCTCCGAGTGATACGCGAGCACCATTGTCTCGGGTTACTTTGCATTGATAATTTCCTGCTTCATCCTTTGTTCATGCAGCTGCATCGTTTGTTGAAAATGAGGACAACACGCCTCAAATCCCTTGCAACCCTCTATATAAAAAGGAAAAGGATGGCACGTAAAAAAAAAAATCCCCAACATGCAATTCTTCAAGTATGAGCCTAATCCGCAGCCTATTTCTCGTTTTCGAGGATAAATGGGCATTAAAAGCCTTTAGTCAAATGAGTCTATTATTTAGGCCTCTTACCGACAATCCTGGTTCTTTGAACATGTCTTTACCAGCTCTCCGTGGAGAGCATGTGATCCATATTGCTGCTGACGCCGATGTACAATGAGATGGCAAGTCTCCAGATACACACACTAGCATAATAACAGTTTGGCCTTAGCTGTCGAACTGATGTTTTTCTGCATTTGTTCAATAACAGCTAGTTTAACATATATGCAAACAGTATAATTCAGGCAGCCAATGTATTTCTTACATTTTCATCACAGGGAGAATACTGTTGCTATTCATTTGCCCCCAAAAAACCTTTGATTTTGAATTTGTTTTCCAATCCAGAAAAGCATAAATGACCATTAATCATTACTGAACCATAACAGTGCATTTGAGCTCAACATATTTCTTTGAGCTTACCATATTTCAGGAACCCTTTTTTCTTAGGCCCACTGCAGTCGATTTAATGGTTCGATTTAAAGTGATTTAAAATGTGATTGGTCAGTCCATAGTATGTTCAGCTGATGTTCCACGATCCAGTTCCATTAGGGCCAACCCCGGACCAACCTTCTATTTCACATTTGGAGTTACAGGAACAGTTATGCTGAAGCAACACACCTGTGCAATCCAGCTTTCTTTCTAGGCATTATTGTGCACTGAAAATGGAACCTGTTACTTGTTAATTGTGCAACGATTTGAATGCTTAGCTCCGGTTTATTCTACTGATGAAAAAATATATATTGTCATTGCATTTGCCCAGAGGTGTCATTGTCTCTTTCAGTCTGGTTGAATCATTGCACAGGATATTTTTCTCATGTAAACACTGCAAATATTTCATAAAAAATAACAACTGTTAGTAAAGAACACTTTCCACAACCTTAAAGCATGAAATACCATTCAGAAATCCAGACTAATCCTCTCAGCCAGCTGACTGCATCAAATGAAGCTTTTGTTGCCAGTGATTTTTAAAACTTTGGATCGGTGGAGTACATCAAGTCAGGGAGATAAGGCACTCTCAGGGGGAAAGATCACGTAGGAGACAGTCCTGATGAGCCAGCAGCCTCACACAGTAGCTTAAGAGCACCGGGTCGAAAAAAAATAACAGGATGCGCTCAATGTCTGCTGCTGCTCATAATGAAGCCCCTGTGGTGTGTTGGCCACCTCTAGAACAGAGCACACACACATAAGGAGATGTGTCACTAACAGGCCTGGGCGACTGTGTCCTTGCAGGCAAAGTCACCTCAACACAAGGGGAAGCTAATGCGGAACCATTAAGTGACGAGCACTGCGTTTTGATTAGGCCGATGTGTGATAGGAAAAAAGCCCACTCTGCCAGTGGAAGGAGTTTGAGATGAGGAAATGGGGTTGCACAAAGGGGAAAGTGATTGGAGAAATTGGTATTTCTTTGGATTTTTTTCCTGCAGTGATAGAGGCCACTTCATAAAGGTTATTGATGGGAACGGTTGGTACTGACTGACACCTTCAGTGCTGGTGATTTGATTGGTGCACATGCCATTTCTAAGTATCTGTATAAACATCAGCCTATATATAACTGTTAATACAATTTGAAAATCACCCATGAGCATGTAGGAATCACCGTGGTAGACTTAAATGCAATAAAAATTATTATTATATCAAGAAGACAAACTTAAATTGAGTGTTTCAGTCCATAGTGTGAAAAAATAGAAGCCATGTTCAACTGAGATTATGAAAAAAAACGTGATTTGTCCATTTGTTGACTACAGGGAAGATTTGACCAATCAAATTCGACTATGTTCATTGTTAGCCGTGGACACCCTAGTAACATCTCTTAAAGCTCCCATATTATACACTTTTCGGTTCTATTATACACCATATTATATGGTCTTAGTGGTCCCTAATACGTTTTTCTTTAATTGTTTGCTGAAAAAAACTTTCAGATAATTTATTGTACTATGCTGATGTTCAGCTAATCACAATGGCCTATTTTTTAAAAAGAGCTGCAGCTCCCCTCGTAAATATACAATCTTTGAGCTGCCCCCGCCCCCTGTCCGGAAGCGAAGCCAGATACGCCTTGCCCTCTGTCTGTCAGGGCCTTGGACCAATAAGAAATAGGGGTGTGGGCTGCACAGTGGAAGCTTCTGACTTTCCAGTTTGTGAGGTCAGAAAAGGGGAAAATTCTGACTCGAGTATATTGGGGGGGAGGGGTGGGGGTTTCAGAAAGGGGGAGAGTGAGAACAGGAGAGATTGTTATTTTTTTAAATATTTTGGCAGTCTCTAGGCACACTGTGGACCCATGGATATGTTAGAACACATTTAAAAAGTGCATTTAGCATAATATGTGACCTTTAAAGTCCTTGACCTACTGAGTTTGGCTGTTGTCTGGTATGATTTGAGCACTACCTTCGTGTCATTGTGACCCCATTACTACTCTGCCGTGATGTGAATCATGGAATGTTGTACCATGTGCAATAGCCTACAATGAGTCTACATGACATCCTGTTGATGTGACAGTTTTGAAAGTTTGGCCAATTCACAATAGCTGGACACCAATGAAAATAAATAGCTACGTAACATTAGCAAGGCTATCTCTATTCTTTTGACCGACACAACAATGATATCATGGGAGTGGCCAACAACCCAGCTGGTATTGAAAATATATGAGGGAAAAATAACAGTAAGCGGGAATCAATGCTAACAGTACACTAACATTATCTATGCTATTGGCTCCCACGTTGGAATACAAGTGGAATATAACATTAAAAGGACGATGGGTTTTCCACAAATGTAGACTATTGTAGCCAGACAAATAATATTGTCTACTGTAGCTACATAACCATCGTTAGGTGGGCTTGCTATAACAGTTGGACAGAGTGTCTCTTTCTAAAATCTCTTATAATCTGTTAGGGGCTATGATATGCTCCAGTCAGTAATGTACCACTTCAGCTCTCAATATCAGTCAACCTCTGCCATTTGAAACATCCACTTTATCATCTTTGGACAAAATTTAAATTCTGAACAATGACTCCAGCATCACTTTAAATGTGATGTTTTTTTTATACGTATTTCTTTACAAAGAAAGTGAGAGGAGCTTGTAGGCCTGTGTAAGCCAAGAAGACACATACAGCTGCAACTTTTTTTCTTTAAAAAGATGCCCCACTGTGGATAAGCAGGTGACCTCCATTAAATAAAGGGAAGACCTGCACAGATAAATATAGAAAGGTGAGAGATAAAGCACGATACAGCTGCAATTGAAGATGGAGCAAGAACCAGAGCAGGAGGAGTGATTATTAAAGGCACCACTTGTGTTTCTTTTTTCTCCCGCAGTGTGATATGATCTGCCATGTTATCTCCATCCAGATGTTGAGAGAGACCATAGGCTCTTTATACGACCGGCCACCATCTTAACACCTATTTCTCCCTTTATCTTTCTTTCTCTCTCTTTTGTCTCTTTCTATTTTCCCCCAAAAGCCCACCACCTTACTGCTGGTCAGCTGCCATCAATCTGGATCCCAAGTACAGTACATACGTATTGACTTTTCCATGTGAGCTTCTGCAGATAGATTCTGGCTTATTATTTTGGTTCAGCCCCAAAATATACAGACACATAGTCCAGGGATCCTCGCCTCTATTGATTAACCATTCAAAGGTTGGCACGCTGTGTGTGTTGTGTAAAGTGTAAAGAGGCTAAACACACTAAGGTGTTGATGGTGAAAGCAGTTCACACGCTGCAATTACAGTGACACTTGACCTTTTGAACTGGACCGGGTTACGCTTTATGTAAACCTAAGGGGCTCTTGAGGAGCTTCAATAATGCTTTCTGAAAGTAGTATACTCAGTGTCCTCAGTGTATACACAGAGCCTTTTCATCAGCACTCAAGTACCTGGAGTTACAAGCCAATATGAAGATGCAGCAACAGTGACATAGTCATATTAGCATTGTAAGCAAAGTCACCTCAGGTGAAATAGAGGTGGACTCCTATCTATTACTGAAGAGTAAAATCCATAGTAATCCTGTAGGGCTTTACAATATCAGCTTTTTGTATTCCTTTTTCTGAAATGTCTAAATAAAACACAATAATGATATGCTTTGTGCTCCTCCTTCTTTAAAATTGGCAAATACTGGTTTAGGGGTAACTTGTGGTAACGGAAGCTGGAATCGAGGATACATTAACCTAAATGCAATATTAATTGTTTTGTTATTGACGAAGCCTGTCAATTCTCCACACACACACAAAAAAAATCATGTGTTAAATCAGGAGAAAAAGTAGTTCCCTCGTGGTTTGACAGAGGCATCACATCGGAGCTAGTTTAAATCGTCACCTGCTCCTCAGTCCGACAAGAGCCTATAGTGGATGATCATTTTGCACGGCACCTTCGACCTATGGGGGATTATAGGAGCCATCACATCCCATCTATTCCCTTGTATAGCTTCCCCTTTCAGCCAAACCGATTGCCTGCGACTCGACTTGCAAATGATCCTGTCAATATCGCCCTAGCCCCCCCTCCCCCCAACCCTGCAAATAAGTCATGCCCATTTGCTGAAATAGGGGGCTGTGACCCAGGCTGCCTGTCACACTGCATTCTGCTTCTCCTCCGTCACTGTGGAGATGGCACTGACATCTTAACTAAGACAGAGAGAGAGAGAGAAAGAGAGAAAGGGAGAGGGGTGCGAGATTTGTGTTTAGCTGCTTTCACAGTATTCATGGGATAATAAGAACCAGTTTGGCAGCATTTAGAGGAAGCCATTACAAATTCCATGTCCCATACAAATGCCAATGTAGAGGGGGGAAAACAATTGCATTCACATATCTGTTCCAGTTTTAACTAAGCCCGGATGAAAATCATTATACATTTTTTTCTAATTGTATGGGGGGGAAAACAATCTGTTGCCTTTTTAGAGACTTTGCTGTACACATAAGCCTCGACTCAATATTTTGTCGAAGCGACGTTGGCAGTGTTTTTTTGCTCAGCGCCTGCTCGTGGTGGTTAGCCTGTTATTATCTGCACCAACTCTGCATGGACGAATTTAGTGATTTTTCTCCCGGATGTGCTCACGCGTACTCAAGTTGGATAAGGAGCTTCCGTGAACGATCCTGTCTTTTTTTTTTAAGTTATTCCAAAGACTGTCAAAGAGGATTTAACTCTGAGATCTGGCTGGGTGACTCCAAGGCTTTTCATATTTGTCTTCAGAAGCTATTGGAGTGTAGATCCAGTTTTTATGATTAGGGTTACACACATTGTTTCTTATCACAATTTTTTTTGGGAGGTTCTTTTTAAGTTATGGCTTACCTCTTTAAACTATGATGCAACTCCCTGCCACTGCATGACACAACCCGATCTCACGCCGAGGCGTGAGATACACACGCATGGACCGGCGTGTAACTCACGCGCCCTGCCTGACCAGGGCGTGTGAGTTACGCGCGCACCTCCGTAGTCAAAATGGCGGCCGCTGTCGCGGCCGCCCGTAGTCAAAATGGCGGCCGCGGTTGTTTTTGTCTATATTATAACCTCTCCCTGTCCCCTTGCCCTAACCCTAACCACCGAGGGGGCTGCAGCTAGATAGTATTGAAATGCTGGGGGAACATGTGGTGCTATTCCTGGGACAACATGTCGGCCCCTGTTGGTGCTATTCCTCCGTTCATTTAGACTATTCCTCCATTCATTTTGACGGCGGGAGGTGCGCGCGTAACTCACACGCCCTGGTCAGGCAGGGCGCGTGAGTTACACGCCGGTCCATGCGTGTGTATCTCACGCCTCGGCGTGATACCAGGTTGCATGACACCAGGCCGAGTTTGGTCGGTGGCCAATAGAAACACAGTACTCAACATTAAGGAATTCTGTAGTTGCAAGCAAATGTCCCACCTAAACTTCAACATTAAATCTAATGTTGTAGCATAGTGGTCTGTATGTTATGTTTTTAAATGTTATTTGGTCAAGGCTCCATACAGTTTGATCAGACAACCATCTCTATCAGCAATTATACATTGTTAGCTCATCTGTGTGCTCAACTGTAGTGATGCCAGCTGAACCGACTAGTGGCAGGCCAACACTTTGATCCAGAATAAACTATCTTGACACAGTTGGATGGCTTTTCCTTGAAATGTGGCACAGACATTCATGGCATTGTAACATGCCAGCTGTGAGCATGCTAATATACTAATGTGCAAAATGCCACAGTATTATGCTAAACGCATGCCTGTTAAAATGCCTAATGTAGCCATTCTAGTTTATCTTTTGACATGTGCATTCATCAGTGAAACGTTATGCTGAAGTATACGTTTTATTTCTAGAACTGTCAAATGAAAGTTCCTAAGAAGTCACAAGGACAAACCAACTCTGTGCAGTGCCTTTGCAGATGAATAGTACATGCAGGCTCATTGCATTTTTATTTGAGCATAAGATTTGCCAAAAGCGTTGTTTGTTAAGTTAACAATAAACATTATTTGCTTTACTCTTTATACAACACTAACTGTAACTGAATACTCAGACACTTGTCAATCTTTTCTGACTGTGGTGTACTCTAAGAATCTAGTTCACATATCTATCACAAGTATAGCATTGTATTGTGGGAATGATTGAATGCATGATTGATTGATTGATTTTCCCCAAGCGGAAATTTGTCTTTACACTTACACAAAGGAACACCTAGCATTAAAAGTATACAAGACATACTTCTAAAATAATGAGTGATCCCATAGTGATGTCATTATGTATTCAATGCCTGTATGGCATAGAAAATAACATATTTAATTATTATTATTATTATTATTATTATTATTATTATTATTATTATTATTATTATTATTATTATTATTATTATTATTATTATTATTATTATTATTATTATTATTATTATTATTATTATTATTATTGTTGCACAACTTGCCCCCGGTGTGGTGTAAGTTGTGCGGTTGGAGAGAATACCATGGGGTGAATTGTGCCATTGATATATATCTCATAAACTGTAATGCAAGACAAATCCATTAGACAATTACTTATTTAAGGTGTATTTAAAGTAAATAAAGTAAATAGTTGACAAAGATTGAAGGACAATTTTCTTAAACAAGGCCTAGCAGATCTAGGTGGTTTTGCCTGCAAAGCTCACAATGACAAAGTCACCATCATCATCTTTCTGGCCATCTGAACTCTCATCAGTGGTGTCGTTAAGTGGAATTGAGATGTCACTCTCTTCTGAGCTACTGTAGACAATCACTTTCTTTTGGTGACCAGCGTATACAGCCATGCCACTGGCACAACTCTCAGAAATGTACTTTGCACTAGTTGCTCCATGCTTGTGGAACCAACTGCCACCTGACAAATGTGATTTCCCCCTACATTTCTGCCTTTAAATCAAGGCTCAAAACCCATATGTACACCCTGGTGTTTCCTCCCCATTAACTATCTTACCTCTGCACTACTATCTGTGTTTATGTGGATGTATGGGCTTTACGTCTTTTATTTTGGTTATTGTTATTTTACCTTCATTGTTTACCTACTGAATGCACTATGTACAGCACTTTGGACAGTGCAAACTGTCATAAATGTGCTTTTATAAATACATTTTACTTACTTACTTATAACTCACCTAGGCCCTTTGGCACAAATCACCCCATCCCCAGCATTTTGGATAATAACCATGATGCAGCAGTTTAGGGCTGACATCGTGCTAACTGTATGGACTCAAAGTGTAGCATACTAAAGCACTAAAACGTGTCAAATGTTTTCAAACGTGTCTATAATTGTTCAGACACAATAATCAAAACACCTTGATCATGGAAATTTTACTTTGAAAGGCAAAACAGTTTTTTGAGCTTAAATGTGCTTATATCTTATTCATTGTGTCTCCCTTCTTTACAGGATGAGTCAAATGGATGGCTCTTCTTAAATATGTGGTCACATCTCCAATTTCGTCCACGGTTTTCTAGAAACAAGGGGTGGCACAACTTCCAAAATGCACAACTTAGGCCACTCTCCCCTATATTAATTTGCATAGTGTAGTCCATTAGTTGTGTAGATACATTTGAGACAATATACAGTGCAAAGTTAATATTATGCACTACATATCAATTAGGGAGTGATTTCTCACAGTGCCATAGTATTATAATATTCTCCGGAGGTATTTTAGGATGTAATTTAATTCAGAATTAATACAGTACATAAGTAGACACCCAATGTTTTTTCATAGCGTCTACAATTATTTCCAAGAGAGAGTAGAAGCACGCAGAGATTGAGTCGCCATGGGCACAATTAATACATCTGCTATCTCACACAATTAGCCGGTAAGGCCATTCCAGCCCAGTGCCACCACACTGCAAATGTGATATGGGCATGGCACCCGGACAGGGAGGGGGGCTGGCCAATGACTGCTCATAGCTTAAAGGGCAACAGTGCTGGCTTTCAACAAGCTAAACAGGGGGAGGTGGGAGGGCTCCTCCAGGGTTGTGTGTGTGCTTGAGAGTGTGAATGCGTGTGGATGAAGTGTGTGTGTGTGTGTGTGTGTGTGGGCATGTATTACTCATGCTGTGGGGACATTTTTCTGTTTAACTAGGGGACGTGCCTTCCTTTTGGGACAAAATGGAAGTCCCCTTAACATCAATAATTACAGCTGAGGGTGAACGCTTGCTTTATGGTGAGGGTAGACTTAGGTTAAGGTTAGGGTAAGGGTTAGGGTTAGGCAAGTAGTGGATATGGTGAGGAAGGAAATTAATGGAACTTTATGTAATGTCCTCGGAAGTGATGAAAACATGACTGTACAGTGTGTGTGTGTGTGTGTGTGTGTGTGTGTGTGTGTGTGTGTGTGTGTTTACCAACCACTCTGCCTTCAGCAAACAGCCCTGTCTTCACCTCGGAACAACAGGAGACATGACAGCCATACGGTCCCTCTGCAGCTGGCTAATTGTGAGCAACATGTCTGTGTAGTGGCTGCTCCAAGCCTCCCCATCCACTCTCTTTCTCACTGTGTGTTGACAGTAAAAGGAGGAGACGTGTGTGTGTGTGTGTGTGTGTGTGTGTGTGTGTGTGTGTGTGTGTGTGTGTGTGTGTGTGTGTGTGTGTGTGTGTGTGTGTGTGTGTGTGTGTGTGTGTGTGTGTGTGTGTGTGTGTGTGTGTGTGTGTGTGTGTGTGTGTGTGTGTGTGTGTGTGTGTGTGTGTGTGTGTGTGTGTGTGTGTGTGTGTGTGTGTGTGTGTGTGTAAAGGGGGCACTGGTCAGACATAGCAGTAACCGTTTACCTGTGGTTTGATTATTACTCTGCTGAGATGTCACATAGCAGCTGCTACATGCTGCACTACAAATAAAACGCAATCATGCCCTGTTTGCTGCACAAGGCACTATATTTGCCATCTGCCATTTCATTTTAAGTGTTTCAAGTTCAAATTATATTCACTAGGTTGTCCTTTACGGAAATCCCACAGTGAAAAGTGCGAAAATGATTAACAAGTGTCTGAAATATCCATGTATGACTAACATGCTAAGCTAAGACGGTGGACATGGTTATTACCTGCTAGACATTATATGTACAATCTCTACTGCTACAGTTAGCTTGGCTGTAGACCAGTGTTGTTTCCGCCAGCCATATAACTGCAAGTGACTGCAAGTCATTGTGGTAAGGGTTGTTGTTGTGTGTGTATAGCTGTGTAGCTCCTTCAGAGATACCAGAGGCACATTGATGGTCTACCTCACTAGTTTCCTTCACATACAGTAACTGGCCCCGCTCTCTGCAGATTTACAGCTGTGCCATTTTCCCCCTACCATTTTCTTTTTCCTTTTTTTTTATGTCTAACCTTACCGCTCACAAAGAGGGGCAGACGACACCAGTTTGTAACCGCTGCCATACTGAGAAATACAGATAGAGTTTTGTGGAGCTGATGGGCTTAATCAACTTTGTTTGACCCCGTTTGGCGTTGGCCTGAATGTCCTTGACATACATTTTTATGAAAAAATGAAACACTATAGCTTTAATGAGTAATTTTTCACTTTATCTCAAAGTCCAC
Organism: Ammodytes marinus; assembly: GCF_949987685.1. Taxonomy (NCBI): domain Eukaryota; kingdom Metazoa; phylum Chordata; class Actinopteri; order Uranoscopiformes; family Ammodytidae; genus Ammodytes; species Ammodytes marinus. The sequence continues at coordinate 7,938,342 of NC_137230.1, read as the reverse complement.
TGTCAACTTTACTCCATAAAGAAAGTAAGCTAAAGAGTAACAATTAGTTGTTCAGTTTGCTAGTGCGGATGAGTTTAAAACACATGGTGGAGAAAACACTTTACATGACAAAGTAAAAGGGGAGGAAATAAACAGGAAGAAGGGATGGAAGAAGAGAGGAAAACGTCTGGTCCGGGCTGAGGGCTGCGGCTGATGGGAATATAACAGGTTTAACCTTCACTTCTTAACAATGCAACAGACAGATCAAAGCCAATGACCTAGTTCCTCTTGCCTAATTCAATCTAACCCAGATTTACCTTGAGGGGAAACAATAAGGGGAGTCCCGGAAAGGGGAAGGGAATCCCTAGGGAGGAAGCACCGTGTTGGGAGAAGATGCTATAAACATCAATAGAGTGAAATATAAAAAAACAACAGCAACTGTGGTGCAGGTATACACACACACACACACACACACACACACACACACACACACACACACACACACCACCCAACCCTTTATTGTGGTGTTCATCAAACATTAACGGCGCGAGGACGAATACCACAGAGGAGGGGGAAAAAAAAACGCACTTGCACTTGGAGAACAGTAGCGGTGATGAAAAGCCCCCAAATGCATCTGACAAGGAGTAAATATTGAATTGAAAGATAAACAAGGTGAATGGCCTTTATTATTCATGCCGACGGCGAATAAATGGAAACGTGATAGCGTGGAAAACAACAATCTTTATCAGTCTGGTTCCCCTGCTCATGAAGCAAGCAAAGCCCCTTTCAGACACACTGGAGGCAAGGTCAGGGTCAGAACATCACATCAGAACTGGTTTTACATTGTGTTGTGTTTTGTGTTTTATTTCGCTGCTTAACAACGTCTAGAAAAAAAAATGGCTGTCGGGATACTTCTGTGTTCCAACATTATCTCACATTATCAGTTTTTATGATGGGGCCCACGGAGCGCAGTCAATTTCTATTCATGCGGAGCAGTGCCTTAATGCAAGCTGCTCTGCATTCAGAGGGTCTATTATCCCCACAGATCCATTGCTTAGGATGCATGGCTGCTCTCCTTTGATTCCAATATACTCCTCTCTCCTTTTTACATCCATTGTGTGTGTGGACTGTGCAAGTGTTTCCATTTTGGTTCTGCCTGTGTTTTTGTTTGGCACAGTTATTTTTGGAAAAACAGAAACAGGCAAGTTTTCCCAGTGCATACATTTTAAATATGTTCTTAATTATGTTAATGTGTTAAGGGATTTATATTGTGCAGACGTTACATGTGCGTGCTTGGGCAAAGAAACAACAAGCCAACTTTAAAGTGGTTTATTACAGCTTTATTAAATTGTTCTACAACAACAATGTGTCAAATGAAGATGTAAAGTCAGTGTGAAAGGGCTTGATTGTAGCTGAACCAAAATATAATTATCCTTCAAATCTGCAGCTCTACACTGCTGTATTGTTACAGTTCATTGTTTAGCGGTTTGGTCCATTACTTTACTGTTTAAGTTCCCTCTCACTACTCCATGGTGTTGTTTTTTGGGCACAAAAGGCAGCTTGGTCCAGCTAAAAATCACACTGTATTGTTTGTGATTGGGTGGGATATGTTCGGGAGGGAAAAAAAGGGGAAACAATTAATAATCCATTGTATTGCAGCTGTTGGATACTTTGTGATTTAATAAAAAAACCTTTGAAAAAAATAAAAAATAAATCACACTGTAGACTACAGACTTGGCACACAACTTCTAACATGTATGAAGAAGGCCATGCAACAAAAGCTGAAATTAAAACGGTAAAACATTTATTAAAATAGAAGGTTAGTCTGTCAACTATGAAGTTGATTGCGAGATTGTTTCAAAACAAAAGCAGTTTATCTAAAGAAGAGTGTTGGGGGGGAAATGTTACCTTTTCATATGGGTCTGCCAGCAGGGCACCACATATTACTATCGCTCATACGTATTCTTATTCTTCTACTAGATACATTTCTATGATTCCTTATATGTGAACACTTACTTGGCAATAATAGTGCTTCTGATTCTGATCTCCAGTTTACTCTGCATATATTTGTACAATTTGACACATTGAATGTACATACAGCCTGTGTGTGTGTGTGTGTGTGTGTGTGTGTGTGTGTGTGTGAGTGTGTACTCATAATCCAAGCCTGTTTGCCACCGCGGCGATGTGTGGAAGTGCATGGATTGAATGGATTTTGTCTGCCAATCTATGTTTCTGATCAGGGGCCAGATAGCAAGGCATCTAACACCCTCCTGACACACACACACCCACACACACACACACACACACACGCGCACACCCACACCCCCCCCCCCCACACACACACACACACCCCCTAACACCCACACACATATATACACCCACATCCTCGCTCCCTATCCAACTTCAACTTGGCAGCCATTTACACAGAAGCAATCTTCTTCATCATTAGGCCGGGACACCTTCTGTGAGGCTACCATGCAGGGGCAGCTTGACCCGGGCCTGTGCCAGCATCACCTTCCCCCCCTCTCATCTCCCCCTCTGCAGCCACACACACACACACACACACACACACACACACACACACACACACACACACACACACACACCACACACACACACACACACGCACACACACAGTCCAATATGTTTTACCTCGTGCCATGGTCTGCCTCTATGTGCCCGGCAAGCAATTTACTGACAGTGATTAACAGGAAGTCGCCAAGTTCAACACCAACCCAGAATGAGGACACTTTTTTTCAAATGATGTTTATGGCACGGCAAACAGTTCAGATTGGAACAATTTTGGAAAGTATTTATTTGGACCACATTTAGGTTAGAAGAGCATCAACGGGATGCTGGTAACGTTTATGGAAGAACTCAAATGTACAGTGCCAACATTAAACAGGTTAGTTGAAGTTACGGCAGACCATCAACATCATTTGTCTGTTTGAGTGTTGGTGTTTTTTAAAAATCCATTTAGCTATCGACTGTGCATTGGATATCAATCAATAATGCAGACATGTTATGGAATAAATATATAGATATGTTTGTGTTAACAAATGGTTCCAGTGATGATTTTAGTAAGGTTTTTCTTAAGAGTGTATCTAGTGTACATCTTCGGTGCTAAGAGATTGTTACTGTGGAGCTTTGTACACTCTTTATTTGTCATGTTTCAGTCCAACAGTGGGATGTCTTAAAATGTTATCGTGGTAAAAATAAAAATAAATGGAAGTTTCTCTAGAAAAAAAGTTAATATGTTGATTATCAGATGTTCATACTGTATATGTTCACGATATAGGCTCAGAAAAGTGCTATGCCAGACATACACCTTCAACTGGTCCATTGTATAGGTCCATTCATCCCTGTTTAACAGCAACATATTAACTTGTTTTGCATTGGTCTACAAAGCCCCAACAGCTTAAAGAGCAGTATACAGAAATGCTATAATATCTCTCCAGTTTTTATTTTCTTTTTTTCTCCACCACCATCAAGTGGTGCTCAGATCCGTGTCCAGACCTCTGAGAAATGCTCTCTGAGAATCTGGACCATTTTTCGAGCATTGCATTCCCGGGTGAGCCGTCAATCCCCCCCAGACCATAACAAGTTTAAAAGGAAACCCTTATATATATATAGTTTTCCCCCTGTGACATTTCATCTTTATCTTCACTTGTTTTTTCTTGCTCTCTCTTCCCTTCCCAGAGCGTTATATATATATATAAATATATATATAAAAATATGCCCTTATGCCCAACCGAGTGAACCCTACTGATCAAACATATCGCCATGCACTGCTACTTTTTCATCATATTCCAACATCTCCCTTGGCGTTTCATTTGTCGCCCAAGCAAGAGATTCTTTTGGGCCATTGCTTATTGTGTGTGTGTGTGTGTGTAGTGCCCGGCTTTTTGTTTTGTTTGAGACAATGGGATAACAATACAGCACTACAGAGCTCACACTGCGTTTGGTTTTTAAGTATTTTTTTGTTTCCTCCAGGCTGTGTGCATTCATCTCTATGTTATCTCCATAGTCGTCACCAGCACACTGTCGCCTGGTTATATAGTCCATGTGAAACGTACTCCTGCAATGCGCTCTCTCAGGCCAACTAATTATGGACTTTGATAATTCCCATTTCGTCTCACTAAGTGCGGCCACCGTTGCCAAAAAAAAAAAAGCGGTGCCGGCAGAAAAAAGGCCAGCGCCATTGATTGTCTCAGTTTTTCGGGGGGCCTAATTGAGCCAAATGGGAATGGGCTGCTGCCAGAGTTCACTCTCCTCCAGTATTTACATGCCGATCCCACGAGAGAGACGTTCATTACTGCCTTGCTGAAAACTCATGCTCACACACACACATATACAAACTAAAATGTTGTAGTCATATTCATAAAGGGTTCAAGTTCTCAGTGGTCTGCGCATATACAGCAGGGCCAACTGCAGATGCTACTGGGAATAAATGCTGTTTTCTAATGGTGCTTTGGCCAGTATCACAGAGCCATTATTTCTATCTATGTTCCTCTCACATCAAAGTCTGAAGTTGTTTTTTCACAAGTTGCCTAGGTGTTCATGGCAACAGGTTCTGAAAAGCTCCATTATGCCATTGAACAACCTCTTGAACAAGATGTGCTGTCCATCCTCTTTATTTCCAGGAAAAATCCATCAGAAACCTTTCAGCTTTGTGTTTGTACTGGTTCAAGTATGATGCCATTTTTTATTTTTGAGCTTTTGCCATTTTGGAATATATTTTGACATGTGGATCAAATGGAGAGGGATAAGGGAGGACTCCCGGCACAGGCATAATGTGGTAACTATATCTCTGCAGAAGGGGTTTTGGCTGCAGTAACGCGCCAAGCACATAGATGGTAACATATTCATTAAAACCACGATGTGTAGAATTTGCATCTAACTACACTTTTTTTTTTGGCCATGTCCATCAACATTCATTCAGATGAAAAATTTACACACTATAGGTTTTAGCTAACACAGAATATAATACAAATATAAAAAATAAATTATAAGACGGGCCACAAGATGACAACATTTGTAAATGTGTTATTATGGAAACATAGAGAACAATCAACGTTCAACTTCATGTTACCCACTAATGCCAGTACGCCATGTTTCTCTAACAGTGGCCTAACTCAATACCTATTTATTACACTTACATTTTTAGAGAAGACAATATTCACTGTGTCAAAGCCTACCATGATCCTTCAGATCAACAAGATCCGCAACATTATCATTTCCCTCATGGTATGGTGTGCACACAACACAGCGCCGGTCTGAAAGCCTTCACAGAGCACAGGGAGAGAAATATAAATCCTGTGAGATAAATCCATGCCACCAGTGAGCTTGGGGATGACGACACAAAGCCGTATTTCATACCGGGGCTCCTTCATTGAGGTGGGATTATCAGGCAGAGTAAGTGATGCAAAGGGAATACAATGCCACCACTGCTTACATATGGATGATATGATTAAGATGCTGTAAGCCAGGGCTTTGACACTGACACAAAATCCAGGTGGCAAGCACATGTTTATGGCATACCGTATCTAATGTGAACACAGTGTGAATGTGAATGTCACACACTCCGTCTGTGTGTGTGTGTGTGTGTGTGTGTGTTTTGCACTTGTCATATCTGATTTGATTGTCTAGAAGGGGAATTGATGGTAGACCGGGTGAAACGTGGGTTGATGCATCAAGATAATTCACTTTGGATCTTTCTGATAGACCCTCTTCACAACTCAGCTGGTCGTTAAAATGAAAAATCCCTTTCATAAAAGCCAACCGCGATGTTCATCAAGCCATTAACGTGTGAGTGCAACATTTCTCTTTTTTTTTCTCGCGAGTGAATTTTTTTTTCTTATTTGACGGACTCGGAAGCCATTATTAAGAGTTGATAGCACATTTAGCCCGAGAACTTCAGAGAAAAAAAAGCATAATCCTGTTCCAGCGCTGTCCTCGTTGAAAAGCACGAACATGGATTCTGATAAACTGAGTGGCAAAGTCAAAAATCAGCAATTATCATATACCCCATGTCTTTTACTGCCATTGATAATGGCCTTTTTTTAAATGGGGGTCAATTGCTGTAACCATGCGCAATTTAACCTGATCCACTCAATAGGTGATGGGACTTTAATGCTAGAAAAACTCCTGTCCGAGTGAAAAGGCTCTGGCCAATATTGATTACGGCGGCATTACGAATTGAAGTGATCACTGCACTTAGTTAAATGATTGTGTGTAATGAATAATAGATGGGACGAAATGCAGACAGGGTAACGTGTGAAGCCTGGGGAGTAATATCTGACCATGTGATATTTAGCCATGCCTTTTGCATCCACAAGGACGCTCGCGTTTTGATCTGCACCAACTCTCTCACTCTAAACTGTCTCATGAATCAGGGCCTGTAGGGATATCGTAAACACACGCACACACGCACACACGCACACACACACACACACACACACACCATGTTCATTGGGGATTTAATCAATTCACATTACTCTTGTGGAATGTTCAATGTGAGTGCAGCACTTATCCGCCAAGAGTTAAACCACTACTGGGCTGTTTAAATATTGCAAAAAACATAGATTATTTAACCTAAAACAGCCTCTATTATTTTCTTTTCTAATTGGTGACCATGTGAGCTTAATTTACTGCAAATAGAAACACGTGTACATAAACAAACACAATCAAATGAAGGAAATATGGTAAATCAAACACATGTGCATTGCAACATAACAACGTGCTACAAATACATCTAATAACACCCTCCAGATGAAGAAACACAGCCACATGCAGTATATGCAACAGGAAACAACAAGCAACACAAACCCAGCTCATTTCCCAACACTATTGCTGGCCAATTAACTTGAGTGTGTTTTGTCTACTTTCGTGTGGTTGGCCACGTTGTAGTGCTTAGAGCTCCAAGGGTCACTGTAATTGTATTCTCTTCTCGGCTGTGATTGTGTAGATGTTAAATATCAGTTGCCTGAGAGAGGTCAGTAAGGCCTTTTCCACGTGCACACACACACATTTACACACACGTAAACGCCAGTGCCGGCACACATAACACTGACTGCGGTTTATGTGTGTGTGTGTGTGGGAAGGCCACCTTCTTCAATCACTTGATGTAAATGGGCTGAGGGCCTGTTGCAATTTACAACACAGCGCTGTCTTGTCTGATAAATTCCTCTCTGTCTCTGTGTTTATCATGTCAAGATAACTCCACTTCTTGTCCCTCTTTAGCCCCGGCTGTCTCTCTCCATCCGTGCTACGCGGTTTTCGCTCGCAGCCCCTCATTTCCTTGGTGTGAGTGGAGGGGGGGGTGTGTGTGTGTGTGTGTGTGTGTGTGTGTGAGGGGGGGCATGAATAAAGACAGCTTGGTAATTAGTTCTCGAGCATTCTCTTCGCTAAATATTCCTCGCCTTATGACTGAGGCCAAGCAGGGGTTGCACTATACGCCTCACTAAGGCCCGAGGGTTGAGGTTGGTTCAACAAGCTCTGATTGTAATCCAAACTTGTAGTAGTAAAACTACGGCAGGATGTAAAAAAAAAAAAAAAAAAAAAAAATAGCACATAGATGTTAGGGCACACTTTGAAATGTATACATCAAAAGCCAGTGTGATTTATCAGCCATCAATAGACTTTCCGGAGGGGAAGGACTGTTTCTCTCTCTCTCTCTCTCTCTCTCTCTCTCTCTCTCTGTCGGTCTCTCTCTCTCTCTCTCTCTCTCACTTAGTTAGATGATTGCCTCCATGCGACCCAGGGGAGCGCAAACCACCAAGTCTATTACTTCCTACAGCACTTTACTCCTACCAATATGAAACACTCGATAACAAACAGGACCTACCCCCGTGTTAAACAGCTATAGTCTATTAGCCAGACACCAATTCTATCCCAACAGCACGCCGTCGATACAAGGGGAAACCCCTGAGTAACATTAGCTGCATTGAAATGGCTCAGAGGAGAATGGCGGGGAAAGGGCCGGCTGCATCGAACGAACAAAATGAATTCTGGGATATAGGCATAAAGGAAGGTAATAAAGTAGCACAAAGCTAACGAGCAAACAAACAAACACAGCAGGGTTGATGGGTTGTGCAGGGGATCGACCTTTTTCAAAGATGTGTCGTGTGCTGTTTACAGGTACACACACGTTCATGTTATCTCCACTGTGTTGTCCCAGTGTTTCTAATGGCCCGGGCGCTGTGCTTCCAGATGCTAACCCAGGTTTCTTCTCTGAGGCAGCAGATGTGATACATTTTCTTCTTAAAAACATGGCCATAATGCATTTTTAAGACCTGTATATAGTGTTTTTTTTATCAAATGAAAACATGCTGTAGGCCTATCCAAAATGTTTTCAGCAAAACGTTTGAAAATGAATATGTTGTAAAAATTAAATACATCTATTGTCTGGCCAATCAGTGGCCAGAGACTACCGGCTTCATTCTGTTGTTTATTCTCCCCAACTCTCCGGGACTTTTGAGTGTATTTACGCCGCGTGCAGCCTTTTTCATCCGTGTTTTTGGCGGTTGGTTCAGTTAATAGTGCAACAACTGCTCGCAATTTCTGCTCTGCTACTTTGCTCCGGAGTAGGCTTTCAGCCCCTTACGACGACCCCGCCCACGTTCAGCAGGTACTATTTGCGGTGGAAAACGACCCGTGCTGTTACCAAACCAAGTTGAGTCGAGTCGAGTTGAGTCGAGTCGAGCTACATTTGCGGTGGAAAAGCGCCATAAGTTAGGCCAATAGTATAGCGCTATGCCTTGACTAGACTGTACCAACTGTTCTAACGGCTCATTACGATAGCAAACTCCCACTGAAATGCAGAGCACGGGGGAAGCCGGGAGCTTCCTGCTGTCATACAGACCTTATTTAGGGGAATTTTTGGGGGCATGGCGAAGGAATAAAACCATGATGTTTGTTCTTTACCATGTAAACCACACAACAGCTCAGGACATTGCAGATTTTAGCTATAACGGCTTATTTTGAATGATCGCGCTGTCTATGTCTATGGAGTAAGCCGTATTGTTTTCCCCCCAAAGGGGGCGTGGTCACGAGAGTTCAGTCCAGATGACGTATTGCCGACCTGATGTATAGGCTACTGACGAAAATCACACAACACATTGCATCTATTTATTAACAATATTTATGAATTTAGGCTATATTTTGCTGCTCCAACTCAAATTCAGCCCAGACAGGCGATAGTTAAGTTTCAGTTGCGTTTTCATCTCCGTGGTATACAGCCGTTTGGACCAGCTGATCGGTCTGGTTCAAGTTGTACTGGGAAGTCGGATTTATGGTGCCAGTGATAACTGAACTAAATAATAAAATAAAGCTATCTTCTCCTTCCTATATCTGTCTATCTTTATCCCTCCACTGCACACTCAGTCACTACTATCCATGCTAAAAGGAAGCAGGATTATAACCTCGTTTAGCACATTATTTTTAAATATTTTATATTATTTATAATTTTTTTTCTCCCCCATCTAATTTTGACGATTTTTAGAAAAATGTGTTGGTTTGTAAGCGCTAAGGGAGCATGTTTAAATACAACATGTGAACCTTAACTTTTAAATGTATTTTATTCCATGTTTCTATGTGCTACACAGGCTTAGATATTAAGGTTATGGTATACTTTACAATTCATACTATTTTTTCAGAAAACCCTCAGGCATTAAGGACATGCATCCTAGATTGCCATAGTCATCAATGGGTTAAAACAGGTTTGATCAAACATCTAGATTTTAAAGAGATGGAAATATACGCATCATTTGTTAGATATTGAAAAGTTGACATATTTACGTAACAGGCCTATAAACATTTCAGGAGAAAAAAGTGAATTATAGAAAAATATTGTTTTCATGTCAGTAATCAACTGGCAAAGTACACAGCAGGGTTGATGGGTAATGCAGGCTCGCTCCTTTTTCAAAAAATCCCTCATTTAGAGACACTTGATGAGGCTCGTATTGAAAGGTGGCATGTGGCGTGTTCAGGTGCACACACACGCACTCACACACACACACACACACACACACACACACACACACACACACACACACACACACACACACACACACACACACATGGTGTGCACACAACACAGCGCCGGTCTGAAAGCCTTCACAGAGCACAGGGAGAGAAATATAAATCCTGTGAGATAAATCCATGCCACCAGTGAGCTTGGGGATGACGACACAAAGCCGTATTTCATACCGGGGCTCCTTCATTGAGGTGGGATTATCAGGCAGAGTAAGTGATGCAAAGGGAATACAATGCCACCACTGCTTACATATGGATGATATGATTAAGATGCTGTAAGCCAGGGCTTTGACACTGACACACAATCCAGGTGGCAAGCACATGTTTATGGCATACCGTATCTAATGTGAACACAGTGTGAATGTGAATGTCACACACTCCGTCTGTGTGTGTGTGTGTGTCTTGCACTTGTCATATCTGATTTGATTGTCTAGAAGGGGAATTGATGGTAGACCGGGTGAAACGTGGGTTGATGCATCAAGATAATTCACTTTGGATCTTTCTGATAGACCCTCTTCACAACTCAACTCGTCGTTAAAATGAAAAATCCCTTTCATAAAAGCCAACCGCGATGTTCATCAAGCCATTAACGTGTGAGTGCAACATTTCTCTTTTTTTTTTCTCGCGAGTGAATTTTTTTTCTTATCTGACTGACTCGGAAGCCATTATTAAGAGTTGATAGCACATTTAGCCCCAGAACTTCAGAGAAAAAAAAAGCATAATCCTGTTCCAGCGCTGTCCTCGTTGAAAAGCACGAACATGGATTCTGATAAACTGAGTGGCAAAGTCAAAAATCAGCAATTATCATACCCCATGTCTTTTTACTGCCTTTTTTTAAATGGGGGTCAATTACTGTAACCATGCGCAATTTAACCTGATCCACTCAATAGGTGATGGGACTTTAATGCTAGAAAAACTCCTGTCCGAGTGAAAAGGCTCTGGCCAATATTGATTACGGCGGCATTACGAAATTGAAGTGATCACTGCACTTAGTTAAATGATTGTGTGTAATGAATAATAGATGGGACGAAATGCAGACAGGGTAACGTGTGAAGCCTGGGGAGTAATATCTGACCATGTGATATTTAGCCATGCCTTTTGCATCCACAAGGACGCTCGCGTTTTGATCTGCACCAACTCTCTCACTCTAAACTGTCTCATGAATCAGGGCCTGTAGGGATATCGTAAACACACGCACACGCACACACACGCACGCGCACACGCACACACACACACACACACCATGTTCATTGGGGATTTAATCAATTCACATTACTCTTGTGGAATGTTCAATGTGAGTGCAGCACTTATCCGCCAAGAGTTAAACCACTACTGGGCTGTTTAAATATTGCAAAAAAACATAGATTATTTAACCTAAAACAGCCTCTATTATTTTCTTTTCTAATTGGTGACCATGTGAGCTTAATTCACTGCAAATAGAAACACGTGTACATAAGCAAACACAATCAAATGAAGGAAATATGGTAAATCAAACACATGTGCATTGCAACATAACAACGTGCTACAAATACATCTAATAACACCCTCCAGATGAAAAAAACACAGCCACATGCAGTATATGCAACAGGAAACAACAAGCAACACAAACCCAGCTCATTTCCACTATTGCTGGCCAATTAACTTGAGTGTGTTTTGTCTACTTTCGTGTGGTTGGCCACGTTGTAGTGCTTAAAGCTCCAAGGGTCACTGTAATTGTATTCTCTTCTCGGCTGTGATTGTGTAGATGTTAAATATCAGTTGCCTGAGAGAGGTCAGTAAGGCCTTTTCCACGTGCACACACACATTTACACACACGTAAACGCCAGTGCCGGCACAAATAACACTGACTGCGGTTTATGTGTGTGTGTGTGTGTGGGAAGGCCACCTTCTTCAATCACTTGATGTAAATGGGCTGAGGGCCTGTTGCAATTTACAACACAGCGCTGTCTTGTCTGATAAATTCCTCTCTGTCTCTGTGTTTATCATGTCAAGATAACTCCACTTCTTGTCCCTCTTTAGCCCCGGCTGTCTCTCTCCATCCGTGCTACGCGGTTTTCGCTCGCAGCCCCTCATTTCCTTGGTGTGAGTGGAGGGGGGGGTGTGTGTGTGTGTGTGTGTGTGTGTGTGTGAGGGGGGGCATGAATAAAGACAGCTTGGTAATTAGTTCTCGAGCATTCTCTTCGCTAAATATTCCTCGCCTTATGACTGAGGCCAAGCAGGGGTTGCACTATACGCCTCACTAAGGCCCGAGGGTTGAGGTTGGTTCAACAAGCTCTGATTGTAATCCAAACTTGTAGTAGTAAAACTACGGCAGGATGTAAAAAAAAAAAAAAAAAAAAAAAATAGCACATAGATGTTAGGGCACACTTTGAAATGTATACATCAAAAGCCAGTGTGATTTATCAGCCATCAATAGACTTTCCGGAGGGGAAGGACTGTTTCTCTCTCTCTCTCTCTCTCTCTCTCTCTCTCTCTCTGTCGGTCTCTCTCTCTCTCTCTCTCTCTCACTTAGTTAGATGATTGCCTCCATGCGACCCAGGGGAGCGCAAACCACCAAGTCTATTACTTCCTACAGCACTTTACTCCTACCAATATGAAACACTCGATAACAAACAGGACCTACCCCCGTGTTAAACAGCTATAGTCTATTAGCCAGACACCAATTCTATCCCAACAGCACGCCGTCGATACAAGGGGAAACCCCTGAGTAACATTAGCTGCATTGAAATGGCTCAGAGGAGAATGGCGGGGAAAGGGCCGGCTGCATCGAACGAACAAAATGAATTCTGGGATATAGGCATAAAGGAAGGTAATAAAGTAGCACAAAGCTAACGAGCAAACAAACAAACACAGCAGGGTTGATGGGTTGTGCAGGGGATCGACCTTTTTCAAAGATGTGTCGTGTGCTGTTTACAGGTACACACACGTTCATGTTATCTCCACTGTGTTGTCCCAGTGTTTCTAATGGCCCGGGCGCTGTGCTTCCAGATGCTAACCCAGGTTTCTTCTCTGAGGCAGCAGATGTGATACATTTTCTTCTTAAAAACATGGCCATAATGCATTTTTAAGACCTGTATATAGTGTTTTTTTTATCAAATGAAAACATGCTGTAGGCCTATCCAAAATGTTTTCAGCAAAACGTTTGAAAATGAATATGTTGTAAAAATTAAATACATCTATTGTCTGGCCAATCAGTGGCCAGAGACTACCGGCTTCATTCTGTTGTTTATTCTCCCCAACTCTCCGGGACTTTTGAGTGTATTTACGCCGCGTGCAGCCTTTTTCATCCGTGTTTTTGGCGGTTGGTTCAGTTAATAGTGCAACAACTGCTCGCAATTTCTGCTCTGCTACTTTGCTCCGGAGTAGGCTTTCAGCCCCTTACGACGACCCCGCCCACGTTCAGCAGGTACTATTTGCGGTGGAAAACGACCCGTGCTGTTACCAAACCAAGTTGAGTCGAGTCGAGTTGAGTCGAGTCGAGCTACATTTGCGGTGGAAAAGCGCCATAAGTTAGGCCAATAGTATAGCGCTATGCCTTGACTAGACTGTACCAACTGTTCTAACGGCTCATTACGATAGCAAACTCCCACTGAAATGCAGAGCACGGGGGAAGCCGGGAGCTTCCTGCTGTCATACAGACCTTATTTAGGGGAATTTTTGGGGGCATGGCGAAGGAATAAAACCATGATGTTTGTTCTTTACCATGTAAACCACACAACAGCTCAGGACATTGCAGATTTTAGCTATAACGGCTTATTTTGAATGATCGCGCTGTCTATGTCTATGGAGTAAGCCGTATTGTTTTCCCCCCAAAGGGGGCGTGGTCACGAGAGTTCAGTCCAGATGACGTATTGCCGACCTGATGTATAGGCTACTGACGAAAATCACACAACACATTGCATCTATTTATTAACAATATTTATGAATTTAGGCTATATTTTGCTGCTCCAACTCAAATTCAGCCCAGACAGGCGATAGTTAAGTTTCAGTTGCGTTTTCATCTCCGTGGTATACAGCCGTTTGGACCAGCTGATCGGTCTGGTTCAAGTTGTACTGGGAAGTCGGATTTATGGTGCCAGTGATAACTGAACTAAATAATAAAATAAAGCTATCTTCTCCTTCCTATATCTGTCTATCTTTATCCCTCCACTGCACACTCAGTCACTACTATCCATGCTAAAAGGAAGCAGGATTATAACCTCGTTTAGCACATTATTTTTAAATATTTTATATTATTTATAATTTTTTTTCTCCCCCATCTAATTTTGACGATTTTTAGAAAAATGTGTTGGTTTGTAAGCGCTAAGGGAGCATGTTTAAATACAACATGTGAACCTTAACTTTTAAATGTATTTTATTCCATGTTTCTATGTGCTACACAGGCTTAGATATTAAGGTTATGGTATACTTTACAATTCATACTATTTTTTCAGAAAACCCTCAGGCATTAAGGACATGCATCCTAGATTGCCATAGTCATCAATGGGTTAAAACAGGTTTGATCAAACATCTAGATTTTAAAGAGATGGAAATATACGCATCATTTGTTAGATATTGAAAAGTTGACATATTTACGTAACAGGCCTATAAACATTTCAGGAGAAAAAAGTGAATTATAGAAAAATATTGTTTTCATGTCAGTAATCAACTGGCAAAGTACACAGCAGGGTTGATGGGTAATGCAGGCTCGCTCCTTTTTCAAAAAATCCCTCATTTAGAGACACTTGATGAGGCTCGTATTGAAAGGTGGCATGTGGCGTGTTCAGGTGCACACACACGCACTCACACACACACACACACACACACACACACACACACACACACACACACACACACACACACACACACACACACACACACACACACACACACATGTAAACTATGCAGTGTTGTCCCATTGATTCTAATGGCCTGGGTGCTGTGCCTCCAGATGCTAACCTCGGTTCCTTCTCTGCAGCAGCGGGGCACACTGCATTCCAGCCTTCCTCAGTGTTCAGGTGTTAATTCATGCAACTGCAACCACTTTACCCCCGACTACACACAGCCTGACCCCCATGTCCCACTGCGGGGCTAACACACCTCTGTCCTGTCTGCCCATTCCATTGTTCAATATGAACCACTCTTTACAATCACATTCAAACAGGGTGGAGCAGAATACAAACACAGTAAACATAATGAGAGAGGGGTTTTTTTTTCGACAGATATTTGGCAGCAGAACACATATCAAGGTGCTGGGCAAAAACTCAACCCTGGTTGTAAAATTGAAGATGATTATCACTGTGGAAATACTTGCATCATACAGCCATAAGGAAAAGCGTGAGTGGGAAAGCCAAAGGGCATAAACAACACACATCACGTGATAAGGCAATGATTTAATGTGTATTAAATCGGAATGGTAGCCCTGAACAGACGCACAACAATAGGGCGGCTTCACTCTCTTGTTTTGTACCACAATAAGCATGCTAAATTGATGATTGCGACTCATTGCACAGCTGTCTTGTTGCTTGAATGTGAGACAATGTGTAGAAGGGAGAGTAGGGAGAGGGGGTGGATGGTGGGGGGGAGAGGGGGGGGTGGTTCAGGTTGGGGTAAGGTAACAGCAGCTGATGGCCAGTTGGGTCAATGTGTATGTGGTTGAGGGGATTTCTGGGGCAAAGCCTTCTTAGCTGTTTGACTGGACGTCCACCCCGCATCCGAGAGCTCAAAACTTCACTTCATTATTAATGAAGTACAGTGTCACTGCAGTGCTTCCCCTCCATTGTTGGGACATCACCTGAGACATGAGTGCATAGTAGACACACACACACACACACACACACACACACACACACGCACACACACACGCACACGCACACGCACACGCACACGCACACACACACATATTAAACAGAGATAAAAGCTTCTGCCTGTCTATTCAGCTATACGCACATTGCAAGCATTTGTGATGAATTCTGATTTATTGCTTGTGTAGGATTTAGTTTGGCCGTTCACATTCTGTTGTTAATGTGGCCAATATCTGACTTGAGTGAAAACTGGCCACAGTCCTAAGCTTATCCGCATTTGCAATAGAACTAAAAGATATACGTGGGCACATTGTCGTATATTCAGCAACTAAACATGGTGGGCTGCTAAAGCTAGCCTTTATGGTTTCATTTATAACTGGACGTGCAGTGGAAGCCACATAATTCATGGGATGAGGGGGAGGAGAAGGTGAGCCAAATGTTTGTGGATATTTTTGTGAAGCAATGGCTTCCACTTCAATCTAACACCTCGCTGTCCCTCCATTGACCTCCAATGCAGCTGTATTCTATATTTGTTTTAATAAAGTAATTATTTGGTGCGTTATTGTGATGAATGTTCTGCTTGAGTGACGTAAAAGTCGCATACATTATAATATGACTGTTAAGATGCAAGTCACTTTACAAAAAAAAATAAAACATGCATTAATCCAATTTAGCACCACTTATAAAAGTGTCCCAGTTTGGAAGAGAACATATCAGATCCAATGTGACGTGAGCTGTTCACACTGTGATGAAAAAACCCCACTTCTGAGTCACATTTGTGCAAAAAAAAATGGGTCTGTTTTTTTCTCAGTCTGAAACGCAGCCTTGGGCTGTTTTCTTATTACTCTCTGTCACTCCAGCCGAGCAGAGGGCACTTTGGAGAAGCCCTGAAGATGTAGATAGTGAGTGGAGGGGGCAAAGGGAGAAGAAGAGGAGCATTGTGGGTGGCTCTGTGTTCAGAGGTAATCTAAGGACCTGGCAAAAGAGAAAGGGGTGGCTCGCCTCGCTTCATTTCATGCACAAAGCCCCCGTGCTGCCAACAGGCTGACAGACGAGAGAAGGCCTCGCACATAGACAAGCGGCACAGCACACTTTACCCTACCCAAAGGCATTAAAGACCAAAACAGAAAAACACTCAAGGGAAAATAGAAGGTAGATTGCGCAGGAGAGATAGCGCCTTTATAATTCATGAGAGGACCGGTGGAGGATCATTTGCTTTGTTGTCCGTCTGGACGGTCAGTCAGGGGAAAAGAAGACTTGTATATAGTTCAAAGGCAGCCAGACACTCCACCTCTCGCCACAAAACCTGCTGGGGACTATGCCATTAAATTCTGAGCCGTTTGGATAAAAACAGATTTCATCACATTATCCCCGGTTCGGACCTTTGTACATTGGCGCCAGAATTAGCATAGTAGCCGGCATGTCTGTCACTTAGAGCATTAAGCCTGCGGTGTGAAATATATTTAGAAAGAAGAAAAACAATTCAATAACACATCAACACTAAGCTGGTGTATTTTTTTCCTCTTATTGCCACACTCTTCTGAACTTAAGCGTAAGCGAAGCCACTAATGCGGCTCCACATTAGCCTGCGATGTGGCGCCATCGATATCGCCAGCATGGGGGTCGAGGTGTGTGTGTGTGTGTGTGTGTGGGGGGGGGATAAGGAATTCAAAGTCGGCCAGGTTAAAAAAAAAAAAAAACGTAATTCCCAAAGCCTTTTCTTTATTGCAATATGTATACAGGTAAAGTCAGTGTATCTGTGCAGCCTCCATTTACAGGAGATATCTAGGCGTCAGGACTAAAGCCCAAATCGATAAAGCACAATTATAGCCGGACAAGCCATCGCTGGATCTTGAGCGATAGGAAAGGTGGTGGATTAAAGCGCCGGGGTTCTTAAATGCACAGAATAGCCACGGGGACAGAAAATGTGACCGTGTGTGGACTGTCACTGCTGTGTGGCCTTCACCGGCGGTATTAACAGCTCACTAGGCCCACGTCACAATGCCACATTACTTACATCCCCGGTCTGGCCTTTTCTTTTTCATTTATCCATTGATTACTGATACCCCCCCCCCTCCCCCCCCGAGCTTCGACGTTAGTCAATGCGCTAATGTGCTGTATTACTCTGGATGGGAATGACATCGGTTTTATGCTTCTCCTATATAAAAGGGATTACATCTTTGGGGGAAGAAAACAAAAAGTCCAAACAATAACCTTGAAAAACTCAGACCACATTCACATTCAAGGCAAATGCCCCCCCCCCCCCACACACAAACAATTCAAATTACCAACGAGTCAACAGTACTTGTTTTGAAAAGGGGAGCCTCTGGAGGAAGCCTATTGCCAAGGTCACAGGCCCCGGGAGGAGCCGTGCACCGCGGTTCAGATGTAATAGATTTGAATTGTATTACAGATGATTGATCTGCTATACAAATCACAGCCGTTTTTTTATCGTTTTTTTTTGCAATATGCCAACTATACGATTCTCCGATATGCAGGTAAATCAGCTATTGCACATTTCACTTTTTGAGAGGAAACGTCAGCTTAACTTTCCATGTGTGGCGTGTTTACATGTATATGTGGTGGATGTGTGAGGTGTGCAGTCGTGTGTGTCTGGAGGAAGAAAGGGAGAAAAAAAAAAAAAAAAAGAGGAAGCGTGGAGGGGAGTAAGTGGTTGGGGTCTGTCAGTGTCACAGCAAACCTTCTGAACCACCTTTCCGCCCTCTAATAAGATTGAGCACCAAGCCGAGCTGAACGACTGCCAGACACCGAGACACACCACCCGAATAGAGAGAGGATCTCTGGCTGGAAAAAAAATTAGGGGGGAGGGGGATTGTAAAAAAGAAAAAAAAAACTTTCATTTCATGTTGCTGCCCCTCCGCTGCTTTTGGTCAAGGAGAGCTCAAAGAGCCCTTGTCAAGGTAAATCAAGTATGACTTTTATTTCTTTGGGGTGATGGAAAGAACGTTGTGGCTACTAAGACGTCCCGGCCGCGGGGACGTTATTCAGAGGGTGAGTGGTGGGGTGGGGAAAGAGGCACACACGCACACACGCACACACACACGCGCACATGCACACATGCAGAACAGTGTTTTAAACAGTTTATTTACATATTGTTTTTCTGCAGAAAAACATTTCACAAATCTGGAATTTTATTTTTCAAGGCCTTTTCTAGGGGTTCAATAAACAACATGTTCCCTCCCATTAACTTTGAAAAAGCGTTTAGAAAAAACATCTCTTTGATAAAGAAAGCTAGATTTAATTTACATGTTTTTCACACTACTGTCATGGTAATGATTTATTTACTTTCTTGTCTTTTGAATCACCTTAAAATCACTGAAAATTGTCACAGGGCTTACCTAATTCCTGTAACAGGCCCTTTCCTTTGCCAATGTCCTAGCACTGCTGTGTGATTGCAGTGTGTGTGTCGTTGTGTATGCTATTCGTGCAATAGCTTCCTCTCCACCCAAAGCCATTTACTTTAAAATGTGTTTTTAAACACTGTCTGGGTGCCTCAGGTAGCCTCAGGTAACTTAGCTTAAGCAAATTGCAATTTGCAGGACATCAGAGCGGACCTCTGCGTAATGACTGCAGAATTACTTCAGGGAACTCTATTAATGTAGCAGAGCTTCCTCAGCAGTCATGGACACACACGGTGCAAATGGATGCTTACATTACATTACAGGCTAATGACTCAAACAAACTGTTTTCTTTATAGTAGGGTATTATTGCAAAAATATCATGATATCATTTGACAGTGTGTTTAATATTTACAGTATAATTACGTGTACTGCACAAAAGTGGTAGTGTTTTTAAAATGACAGCTGTTCTTCCTGCGTGAGCTTACCCGAACAATGGCAAAAACAATGTAAAAATAGCATTCTTTGCACTGATGGTCTTGTTTGCTGTTACTTGTAATTTATGACCATCAGAGTGTTTCAGAAATATTTAAAAGTTTGCCGTAGACACTTTCAAGCATGCTGTGCACATACTTACCTACTTCAGTAGCCTAGTCTAAAAGTATTCTTCCCAGAGACTATTTCCATTTAAACTTGGAAGTTCTGAGAATAATATTTCAGCATATACTTTACATTTCAGTGTACTGCAATGCGCTGCACATGAAATTGAAATATGTAGTACAAAGTCCGCTTTGCTTCTTTTATAAGTCCACTTCCATTCCATGAAAATGCAGCTGTCCTGCTTGCCTCCTTCATGGATATTGAATGACAGGACATCCACTGGCAGGCTGTCAGAAATCGATTAGGGACCATCAGTGCATCAGTGAGATGGAGGCTTGGGATGCTGTCAGATCCTCCAAGTGCTTTCTGAATGTGAAGATTCTTTGGATTTTTCTACAGCTGGATGTCTAAGGCATATAGCTTGCCTTCTCGAATGTATATACAGACCAGCCACACTTTAAAGGATAATACATGAGTGGCCTTGGAGGGATGGGTCACTGCAAATCAATACGACGTCATTTAGAGTGATCACCATTATCCAATGATGAAACATTTCTACCCTGAAGGAAGTCACTGAATGGTTTGTTGAGTATGAAAATGATGTGAATCATAGGCTATAGCTTTAATAGTCACATGATCTCCACCCAATTGAAAACCTATGATAGTTTTGACCAACGTATTAAAAAGCACTCCCACCACTGTCAAAACACCAAATGAGGGAATATCTTTTGGAAGAACCCCTAGTACAGTTCCAGAGACTTGTAGAATCAATACCAAATGGGCACTGAAGTGGCTCTGGCAGCCTTTTGTGTGGCTCAATAGCTTATTAAGGCGTGTTATGTTGTCTGTTCCAGTCTGTCCAAGACAATATGTAGATAAGCAGATGGTGTGTCCGTCAAGAAGCCACCACCTCAGTCAGAAGTCAGAATGGTGTGCTAGTTGAAAGTAATTGATCAAATCATGTGTGTTGGTATATCAAACATAAAAAAGACTCTTGATTTTGCTCAACCTGTCATTGTAATTACCTGGAATTACCACTCTAGGTGAAGCCAATCAGATCCCATTTGCTTCATAGCACTGCTGAGTCTCGTGCCCTTTGAAGCGGTAACAATCATTCCAGGTTCACTCCTCTCGGTTGGAGGGGAGGAATACGAAAAAGGAAGGGGGAAATGAAACGCCGCCTTGGTCCTCTGTGGGATTGTCTGCCCAGCTACCAGAGCTTGGAACACCCAAAGAGCTTAAAGTGATATAAATGTCCCTGAATGACAGCATAAATCTGTATGATGACAAATAACCTCTTTGAAGCCCACACCGCAGCAAATAGGATAGCATTTTTTTCTGTATTTAAAAAAAAAAGAGCCCTCGACAATGTCACAGTGACAGTTTTAGTCATGTAGAAAGTGTGTCGGGTTGGAGAGAGAGGGAGTGAGGTGCTTATCTAAATAAGAGTGTCACGCCTGCTTACTTTTATATTACCTTGCGACAATGCCCCCCCTTGACAAGCCATCCGAGAAAAAAGCAAACAATAAAGTCACACAAATTAATATATATTTCGTTTTTTGTCCACCGTGTGTGGTGTAATTCATCACAATTCTGTGTCCCGGTGCCAGCATAATGCATAAACTTAGCACGTCGGTGTGTAGCCCAAATTGAAATAGACTTGTGAAGAAATGAGCAATTTCCCTGTGGAAGAATTGGAATTTTTTTGCGAGGCCGTTGGTGGCTGACCTGTCATCAATCACTTCACAGTGGCACAAACTTAAAGGGCTGGTGGGACGCTGAGACATTCAGGTAAACAGCCAGCCAGTTGGTGACAGGGGATACCCACCAAGCCCACAATCTAACACACAGTTGATCTAATGCAGAGTACATGGTGTTGGCCATTCAAGATACGGTATGCGACAATCGCCACAAACCTTAAAAGAAGAACAACTCCGGGATCGTGCTAAGGTGTGTTAGTTGGGGATACTAAACTGTGCAACACAGAAGGTTATTTGTTTTCTGGTTATTTCTGTTACATTTTCATTGTAATTATTGTTTCATAATTGATTTTGCGTTTCCTGATAATTCAATCTCTCTGGAACTATGACAACATTACAGGGGCAACTGTGATGTAGCCTGATTAGCTAAGTCAGTAAACGGATGCTGCAAAGATGTGTCAACTACTCTACTCACTACTTTACTCTACTCAGTGACATTTTGCAATTCTGTTTCCATCAGAACAAAGTCTTTAATCTATAATCGATCAAGTTAGAAATATATTCTGCTAGAGAAACACATTTCCAATCAAAAATGACTGTTGGCTTTGCATTTCAATGCTTCTCATGCGTATTTCATTGTAATGTTGGCCAACTTTCACTTCAATTGCATCACAAGCGTATGATTTACTTTGGTGCTGCTGTTGAAAAGAACTCATGTGGTCATACCTGGTGATTTAGATTGTTGGTGATTGAATTTGCATACATGTGTATCGCCAGTATTTCCCTGATTACGTGTATGTGTGTGTGTGTGTGTGTGTGTGTGTGTGAGTGCATGGTAATGGTTTGGGTGTTGTGGGAGGCAGTGGGGTTTACCTATTGTGTAGAGACCTGTGGTCCATCTGCCAGTGTGCTCCCGGCCTCTGTGCCTCATCGGGCCTGATCAAGAGCAGATGTTTTCCCTCGCTGCTGCTACCCAGCAGGACCTCTCCTGCATCATCCCTGCCCACTTTGGCAAACACACACATGTAATGCACACGTAATTAAAACTCTCACCAACACATACAGTATATTGTTCATACATCAGTGTATGCACACACATGCAGGCACCCACACACACATACAGTATATTGTTCATACATGGGTGTATGCACACATAATAAACACACACACACACACACACACACACCCACACTGTACCGCTACACATGTCCTTTGTGTCTTTCCTTTCCCCTGTCTCATCATATACAGTATATCTATCAAACAGACACATTGGTTGACATTTAAGTTATACAGCACTGTTATACCCATTACTAAGAAAGCCATTTGTTACCTCATTACCTGGTATTCAGACCAAGAAGAGATGTTGATTTGAAATGTTTGTCCACATTAAACTCATTTGCCAAATATGGATACAGTGTCTTTAATAATCACGATAAGGGTCCATTACAGAGCTAAAAAGAGAAGCTTTATTGAACTCATGTCCTGCCAGGTGAGCTGAAAAACTAGCACATTAGCTGTAAGTTAGTAATATGTCAGGGATGTTAATTTGTCAACTGCTTTTGGAATTATTCTGACCCAAAGTGGGGAACAAAAGGTTGAAGTTGCAAAACAGTCAACTTTTTGTTGGCAGTATGAAACTAACTTGTGTAGCTCTGTACTTTGGGGCCTTGACTCACTTTGACTCTCAAATTGAAGCGAACAAGCATGAAACAAAGAGCTGGGCTTATTAGACGGAAGAGTAAATTGCATTTCTCGCCGCTGTCCTTCCTCTCCCGTTTCAACCTCTTAACTACTGTAGAACAGTTAAGAGAGTGATTAAAAAAAGTCTTCACTGCCTTTGTGATTCTTTGCTAACTGCCTCTCAGTGCAGAGGTCAACAGTTAAGGGCATAGCAGGGAATATCAACTTTACGATGAAATACACTGAAGAGGACGGAACAGAAAAATATATTTTAAACGATTGCTGTACGTATTTCACACACACTCACTTTTTCTTGCTCATAACAACCAATAATCTAAATAATGATATATTTTTTTAATCCTTGTACCGCTCACCTCTATAATTGGCCTATTTCCAAAGTCACTCTGGTAAGACAGTTTCATTTCTAAAGCTGCCCACTGCAGCATATGTGCTGCTGGTCCTGCATCATTGCAATATTGAAAGATGATGAACAATTATCTGCTAAAAATCCAAATATAAACCAATGTTGCTTCTTGATCTTTTCTTTGTCCTAGATAATGTGTATATCAATGATTTAACACAGTGCTCCACCCTTTTGTCTGTTTGGAACCTTTTGCTGTGGTCTTATGTGATGTTTTCCATTACGAAGCAGTTGGCATTACTATGCTCTAGTATCAATAGGCTCTAGTATAACATGTGTGTTTTTCCTGCTCCAAGATTCCGCAGCGAAACAAGAAACTTATTTAATAGTAATCATTAACACCACAGAGTTTGGGAATCATTATCATGCTGCACTGGTTATTTCAGATTTTTTTTTTTGCATTCGAATAACGTTTGAACTCAAATAACAAATGGAATCCAATAGTAACCTCCGAGCATTTCAAGATAACAACATGTTTTATTAATACAGTAGTATGATTTATGATTCTAAAGTTGATCTACACAGTTATGCCAAATCTGATTTAAACATTTTTTTTGCATTTACAAGGTAAAAACAATAATATGACGGTGTTGCATTGACTCATGACGTTAGCCAAATATTAGCACCTTTCTGATGTACAGATACTTCTGGGTATTTCATTGCTTTCACCAAAGATGTGAAAGTCCCAGTAGAAACTCTGACAGGTATGTACAGGTCAGGGACTGGTTATATAACAATTTCAAATAGCATGGCCTTGGTACAATCTGCCATTGCTGCAGGCTGCTGCTGTTTGTTTACATGTGAATGAACATAACTCAATCTAGTAAATTATCACAAGGTGGGGGGGGGGGACACACACACACTGTAACAGACTGATGCTTTTATAGTACCATTTTTAACAGACATACTATGCATCCACTTGTACAACTCAGCTCATGTTCTATGCATCACTTCAGTCAGACTCTGCCTCCACCAACTGTCTTCATAGCTAGAGAACGACTTGGAGTTAGATACCCTTAGCCACCACTTGACTAGTAGCCTGCAGGCATCACCACTGCTCACTGTCACCAGACCGGAGAACTGCATTTCAGACAACCTCAACAACTCAACACTTTGCACAGCACATATTAAATGACATTTTTAGAACATTTTGTCACAGTCAAAGCAGATTTGTAGGATTCAGAAAATGCTGAGGAAGTGCAACCAAGAGAGAGAGAGAGAGAGAGGTCCAAGCTCAGACAGCAGCTGCCGTGTTAGCGGCTAGCTATACAGACACAGACCAAACGCATGCACACAACAGACACACACACACACACACACACAAGCCAATGACTAAAGTCAGCTGGTAGCATTTGTGCTCAAGCGCCAGACAAAAAACACCTCACTGTGCAGTGCAGCCTGTTCAACTGTAACACAATCCTTGCCAACGCGACTGCAGACGATGGTGCTGTGTGATCTTGGAATAATAACCGAAACTTCCTTTGATGATTATTTGCACAATAAAGAAAAAATCCAACAGAAAAAAAAAAAATAAGAAAACAAATAAGATTGCAAATCAAACTTAGAAGCAGATCAACAGCTCATATTGGTGGGTATACTTAGTCGTGATTTGTTAACCTGTTTAATGAAGTGTGTTGTAGTTTGTAATTTGTTGATTTGAACAAAACATTTTGAAATAGAAGTGTGCTAATGATAATGGTGGTGATGCTAATGATAATGCTGCCAGCAGACTGCTTTGAGCTTTTAATCTCTGGCATCAGTTCTGGCAATTTCATGTTTTCTCACCAACAGTAACATATTTATCTCATTAAGCTATTAGCTAATACAAAGTAGAAATAACCCAGAAAGAAAACTATCTAAAGCAAAAGTAATAATATATTGTTTACAAACATCAAACATGGTGTGGTTCATATGTCTCTGAGTCACTCTGCTCTGCAGTGGGCGGTATATACACTTTTTATGGTATCCCATAACCTTTTATCCAATCAGGGACTGCTAACTAAAGTCACTGACAGGAAGTCATTTAAAATCACCTACTTCTGCTTTAAGTAACTTTAACAACATCTGCCTATCACACGGTGGGGTTTGCTGTGCATGAAGCAGCAGCTGGGTTTACAATGGTGATGCTAACAAAAGAAAGTTGATTTGAGCAGAGCAATGTGCAACAGAGGTGCATACCGAACTACCACATACTATGCTTGTTTGAGTAATGTCTAAGTAGATAAAGAAATGGTCATACCACACCAGACAGCATTTTGTGCTTGAGTGTTTGAATTGTTATCCCATTCTGCTTGAAAAAAAAAAGCTCCGGCAACATGATCCTATTTTAAGGCTTTTTCAATCCCCCTCTCTTCATCTCTCTGGCGTATCTCTTCTCAGCCCACTATGAGTCATTCGTTTAGAAAAGCTGAAATCTTTTTTTCATGCAATTAAGTACAGCACTCTCTGTCATCCGCAGTTTTGTCGATACACCTAAGATACAGAATTGTTTCTACCTCAGAAAAAGATTGATCCTCAGTTCTTAACAGGAAAAGGCAGAAAATAAGCCTCTAATTTATGAGTGGTTCTTAGAAATAAGTGCCGATGTACCCATGTCATTTCTAAATAACTTCAACTTGTAATTGGACGTAATTACACAGTCAGAGAAACATTCAGTTATACCACCAAAAAAAATTGATTATTACAGCATGCTCACATTAGAAAGAAAAATACCTGCTGTATAAAAGGTGAACCTTTCTTTACCACATGTTGACATGTATTCAAATCACAGCCGTTATTGCACTTTCACACAGTTTGGTTTCTGTGCCGCCCACGGGGAACATTCGAAGGTGTGAATACGGACAACAATAAGCTGCCATTTGCCTGGGTTGCTCGTCGGTGCCCACCTTCGAATCACAAATTTGGAATCTATTCTGTTCCCTTGACTGGAGCTGACTGGGGGTCCGCGGGGATTCAACCGCCCTCCCCGGCATAGCCAAAGGTCACACAGCAGAGGTATGGCTTTCTAATGCAATGCCCTTTTGTGGTGTCTGAACCGACGGCATTGTATTCACCTCACATAGACTTCTTGCGGGGGGGGGGGGGGGGGGAGAAAGGCTTTGAGAAGGCTGCATGGATAAGGAGAATAGCATTGACAGCACTTCTAAAGGGCAATCTTACAGATAATTCAAGTCCAATGGCCCCTCTTTATTGAGATTAAGGCACCGGCACCTCTGATATTGTATAAACAAAACAAACAAGCGTTTCACCCGATGACTAGGGCAATGATGACATGCAGGGGGAAGGCATTTTCTACTCAGACAACAGCTCAAACCATGTTGTTTTCTGATAAAGCCGGCCAAGGAGACCCATGCCCCTGCCACGCTGGCATCATCTATCACTGATCCACAGCACAGGGTTTGTTCTTGTGATGTCCTGATAGTACATCTGGATTGTTCTGGTTGTGGTATCATTCTTGGCAAGTGAAAAATTCAGCCAGTATCTCTATGATATATATATTTTTTTTCTAGGAAGTTTGCAGTCCATTCATTTATAGGCCTATAGCTTTGGTCTAGACTTCAATACCTCAACCACTAGCAGATGGTCAAATATATTCATGGTCCTCAGAGGAGGAATCCTATTGAGTTTGAAGGTCCCCTGCATTTCCTCCTTGTGGAATTGTATACAATGTCTCAACAGCTATTGGATGGATTGCCTGGGCATTTTGCACACAGACACATTCACGTTGCCCTTGGGATGAATTGTGATAACCCTGGTGATCCCTTGACTCGTCATGTAGTGCATTCATCAGGTCACACAATATGATCTTGCGACAATATTATCATGGTAACATGCTAACCTTAGATTATGAACATACATTGTTTGCTTGATTATCATCAATGTTTAATACTATGAGCACCGTTAGTATGATTGCATTAGCATCTATAGCTCAAACCACAGGGCCTAAGCATGGACTCACAGAGGCTCGGCACAGTGGAATAGTCTTGAGTTTATTTGGCGTTGAAAGGGTTTCAAAGATGTAACAGTTGCAGAATGTTTTGCAACATGCTCACAACATTAACTACTACAACTTTAGTTTAGACATTACTGGAGTTACATGGACTTCACCTGAAAGCAATAGTATGGCACAGACTGTTCCCTTCCACACTCTCTACGGTGCTCTAATGTAGGCAGCCACCCAAAACAGCTCAAGGCTATACAGTATATTTTGATGGCAGCTCAATCCTAGCTATGATAACAACACAATTTATGTGGATTATCACCTCTGCAGGATGTACAGTATAAATTGAGTCAGTGATGTGCCCGTGACAGACAATTATCTTGACAACGTCGTTTCTCACCACTAGACATCATCATAAAGTGTCAGCATTGCTGATATTGTGTAAGACCAACAGCTTGTTTGTATGCTGAAATATTTCTTTAATGTCTGATGCAACCTGTTGCAAGAGCAGACACTAAGAGCAGGAGGGGGCGACTATCAGATATGGGATTAAGGGGGGAGAAGTGATTTATCCCCTCCTAGCAATTACCGCATATTATCTTTGTAATTACTAGTATAATCACAGTTAAAAAGGCAAGCTTTTGTAAAAAGTGGTGTTCACGACACTGCACATTACTCCCTTATTATGTTAAAATTCTTA
The DNA here is from genome assembly GCF_949987685.1 of Ammodytes marinus. Taxonomy (NCBI): domain Eukaryota; kingdom Metazoa; phylum Chordata; class Actinopteri; order Uranoscopiformes; family Ammodytidae; genus Ammodytes; species Ammodytes marinus. The sequence continues at coordinate 7,910,145 of NC_137230.1, read as the reverse complement.
TTAAAAATCTGAAAGTGCAATTATGTCAGCTGGCGAAGAGTCATTAAATCTAGCATGAAAGGCTCCCTGTTATTAAATGGTGAGATTCAACCTCCCTTCTCGCCAAACTTTCTCTCTCTCTCTCTCTCTCTCTCTCCACAATACAGCAGAGCTCTGTCACGCTCCGCAACCGGCTCAACAAAGGACACTGCAGTCCCATTAGCCAAGTAAACAAATCAGAGAGTGAAATGAGATGCTTTTTATACTGAAACAATGGATTTCCCATAGGACGAAAAATATGGCGGGAGATGAAACCCAATAATGAGGCACGTGCTCTTATAGAGAAACCTTGAGATCCTAGGCCTGAGAGAAACAGACCCTATATCCATGTTAAAATGATGAACACATCCTGAGATGATATATGGACCGAAATGAGAAAGGCTGAGTTTGGGATTTACTCGCAATCCTGGCGTATATATCCGAGATGAGGGAGGCGCAATTTAGCAAGACACATGCATTCATCTGATCGTTTAAGAGGATATCTGATTTGGACATGGTTGTGGACTGTATGCTGTGTTGTGCCTTACACAACTTTGGTTGCGTTTCGAATCGCATACTCTTTATTTTTTCTATTCTACATACTACATCTGACGATAAAAAGAATCTAGTTAGGATGCAGCAGGCATACTATTGAGACATACTTTTCTCTCTTATTTCATCATAACATTGCGCCTTGATCTTGCCTCTTGCTTTTATATCCGTCGCATCCCCGTTTGTTTTCATATGGAGGCTTCGTCGATGTTACGTCACTTCACGTGCGCACTGGATTGTGGGTCAGAATCGCCCAAGTAGGATGCACTTTTCAACACTAACAATCTTGGCCGCATGAAGTAGGACATCCGGGTATTTCTAACCATCCTAAATCTGGCCTCAAGAATCGGGACATCCTAAACCTTTTTTCTACATACTATATAGTAGAAAGTATGCGATTCGGAACGCAACCCTGGTTTAGTTTTTGTCAATCTGAGTGTCAAATTACAGCATTTCCTGCAAAATAGATGGATGCAGATTTGTGATGTCAAAAAAAAAAAAAAAATTGTGAGTTCCTATCTGCCCACTGACACTACCCTATAATGTGTAATGTAAAAACATGTGCTCCATAGTAAGTGGAAATCAATTTGCCAGCTCAGATGTCATATTCCTCCTTATACCTATACCAGGCTGCCTGCAATTATTGTGCAGCAGCCACTACAAGTGCAAGGCTCCCCTGAGTGCAAATGCCATTTTTTGTTTTATTCCTTTTTTTTTTGTGAGCACATGGCTCTGAACTGAAGCCAGAGAAGATTAGAACTAGACAGTGGCGACCCTTGTCTTTAGAAAGGCCAGCTCTTGGGGGGACGCGTGAGGTGTGTAGCTTCATCTGTGTCCGAGACTGAGGAGACCCTCCCCACAGCTGCTTTAACACGGAGGGGCTCTAAGTATGGCTGACAGAGTATTGATTATCTCAAGTCTCATGTGCCGCAGGACTGCATTAGTGCAGAACAGCCAAACAGACACACGCACACACACACAAAAAGACACACACACAGGCATACACACACACACACACACACACACACACACACACACACACACACACACACACACACACACACACACACACACACACACACACACATACATACACCAACACATACACAATCAATAGACACACACACACACACACAACACACCACATGACCCACACACACCGACATACACTTACACCCACTGGCCTCTATGACCTCGGGACAGATGGTTGGAAAATGCTGTCAAATCACAAGACACAGTGACAGGGTACACCTGTGAACTGCATTACAATGCTTTGTGAAAGATATTATACATTACTTTTAAATGATTGCACGATTAAAACTGAGCACTTGATAGCGGCCTATTCAAAAGTTTGGCGATTCAAAAACACACGGCACTCATCATTTCAAAATGTCTGGATCAACCGGAGAGAACACTGTCCAATGTAAACTCTTTAGGAAACCCTGACCACACACTGTAAAAACAAGTTAGAACACAGTGACAAAACTATAATCTGACTGTAAAATATGATATTTTAAATTGTGAAATATGATATTTTAAATTGCGTGTGGTTACCTGTTTAGGCAACAAAAGTATCATCAGCAAGGACATATCATCGGTTTCAGATAGACATTTCCTAAATACACATACTCTAGATTGTGCTAAAAGGAGCTATACACTTTTTTTCAATATGTAAGCAGCACCATAATCTTTCCCTACCCTTAATGGAAGGCCTGCACATTACCAAAAAATAATTAAATAAATGAACGAGGAAGTTACTTGCTACAAGTATAGTACAAGTGAATACTGTGGAAAAACAAAGAGTGAAACATTTTCAGTGAGGCATCTAGTAACAACACCCAGAATATCTGGCAATAGACGCTAGACCTTTCACTATGTCACCAGCCAGCTGTTAACTGTGTGTGCAGCTCAGGTAGTGTACAGTGGGTTTAACAGTCTTTTTTGATGAAAAACAACTGCCTGCTGTAGCTAGAAATAAGGTTGATGGGAGCAAAATCTGCAGAGCGGGAAAGCAAAACAATTACCCAGAAGAGGTTAGTGAGTGGCAGATAATTAGTTGTTCTCCTTTAACCTGCAAGCACCTGCTTTCTACAACATCATTTGACTCATTAATAGTAAAAAGTAAGTGGAAAGGTATGAACTGTGGTTCAATTTCTGTCACATTTTTGTATATCGACTCAGTCGACTTAAAACAGTCTGATATTTTAGCTTTTACAAGCTTATCGTGAATCTTGATGTAACATGCGATAGAAAACCATGTAAAACCCTTTATAAACTCAGATGCATGAGTTATGCTCTCTGCATTATTGAAGTGACTTACAGTAAACAGTGCACCGCGGTGACATTTGCATGTTTGTAAAATGGTATACAGTATAACATATCAAGTGTTATTTGACAGGAAAAGTATAGTACCTGTGTTTATCCGCATGGCTATATATTGTTTTTCAGTTTGTTGTCACATTGCTCTCTGCTGCGATGGTGTTGTGAGTGTGTTTATACGTCGGCTTCGCCCCATTGTACCTGTGTACACCTGCTGCCTCCCACTGTCTTTATTACACATAATATTAATGTAGAGCAGGCCAGTGTCTGACATTTTTATTGAATTATTTACAAGGGGGAAAATAATGACGGCGGGGTTCCGGCACTAAACAAATAAATAAATCACATCTCTAATCAAATCCGGGGGATGATGTATGTGGAGAGGAATGTTATTAGGTTAGGTGATAGGTGTCAGCGCTCACAATGCCAGCAGTAAGAAGCAGTGCATGCGCTTGTACAAGGGGAAATAATTGGAATTTATCCCTGTGTTCCTTTCTTTTCAATTTTTTTTCTTTCTGATTCTTCCTCTCAGGCAATAAGATGATGTGAAGACTTGGTAAATCACAGTTTTATTAGACTGTGAAAACTGAACACAGTTCGAAGTGTCGTTAGACAAAGTTTCTTCTTTCCCTAAGTCCATCTTTATGTATTTAAGCAAGTTTTAAATTACATGATTTGTCATTGTGTCCAATCCTAAATTAATTTGGGCAAACCATGAGAACGGCTACATTTATCGATGGATTGTGTGTAAGGGTAAAGTCCTTTTTTCTTCTGCAGAAGAGCCTGCAGGCCAGTTTCTGAGGGCCGTCCTGTTCACTCAATCATTTTCTTCTTACTAACTGTGCCAAGAACAGCTAACCCTCCCCAATGACAACTCTCTCTATCATATTCCTAAAATGTTTCTCTCTCGATGCCTGCCTCAACAGTTGTTGTTTTTTTGCCAAGGAACACATGAAATATAAATGTTCTGAACATCTAGGAGTGAGCAGGACAAATGGATTGTTTTTGGAGTAGTTGTAGAGTTGATTGAAAATGGTTGTAAAAAGCATACATCTGAGACAGAGAGAAAGAGAAGGGAATGAATCCAGTTTGGATCTCTCTTTCATCATGAAATCAGGCATGGGAACAGGCTTAGTCAATAAATCATGGAGTACGTGAAATATTTCACTCCTCACTAAAGAGAAGAGAAATAGCGGCAGACGGACACATTCGGTCAGTGTTTGCGACTGTTCTTTCTTTATATTAAAGGTGCTGCGAGGAACTTTCATTTTGTGTTCATTCTTGCACACTAAACGGTAGCGTTTGTACTACGCCAGCTGTAGTTCATGGGTGAGCGTAGCCAAGACAAAGGCATTAAGAAAAACTATATACAATAACATTCTTTGCACTGATGGTCTTGTTTGCTGTAACCTATCATTTATGATCATCAGAGGAAAAATAAGACTGTTTCAGAAATATTTGAAAGTTCCTCATAGCACCTTTTAAGTTAATATAAGTATACAACATAAACATGTACCGTACTTTTCGGCCTACAAGCCGCGACTTTTTCCCCGTTTTTCGACCCTGTTATTACACAGCACAGTATATATTCTGTAGCTACTAGGGATGGGCGTTAGTAATCGAGTACTCGAGTACTCCTCGTTTCAAATGATCTCAATTGGTGGATGAGGAAAATAGTTTTTTGTTTTTTTTAGTGTTTGTAGCCTTTAGGCCGGCCGGCGGGCCGCCCCTATTTTAAAATGTTATATACGTGTACAAAACGGCACAAAACGGATATAAAGTTTAACAAAATTAAATATTTTGATCCAAGTTAAATAAACTAAGCGTTGTGTCAAACAGAAACCGCAAATAACTGCCACCTCCATGCAGCGCAGCCAGTGTGTGGTCTCCACAGCACCGCAGAGCTGAATGCGGTGCTGGAAAACTTGGAAAGGCACATAAAGAAGCCAGGCTGACTTCGGGCACATTCGAGCAAACGATAAGAAGCCTTTATTAACGTTCCGTTAACGAGGAATTAGTCGCGGTAATTAGTCACGGACAGGAGTGAGCATACGCGGTTGGATATACTAGCCTACTACTTCTACTGCTTTGGTGAGTTATTTAGCCTATCTATGTGTTTAAATTGTAGGACAATAATTGTATTGTATTTGCTGCCCTTCTTATTTAAAATGTCTATTTTGAATGTTAGCCAACTGCAGCCCATGCTTTTTTTCTCTCTTTTTTCTCTCTCCACCGCAGACCTACTCGATCGGTTTAAATTGTGGCCCGCTTATTTTATTACTTTCAGTTAGGAAAATGTGTTTTAAACTTGTGGAAAATAAATCCTTAATATCATATGGCAACTGTGACTGTTTGACATAAGCATTGAGCGCTTTATTGCGGTCAACCGTTGTTCTGTAGACAGATGCGTTGCGTCCTAAAAATAGAAAAAAGGTTAACGAGGAATCGATTGATCCTCGAGGAATGCAAGCGATCACACGAGTAGCGAAAACACTCGTGCCCATCCCTAATAGCTACTATTGCACAAAATGGTAACACTTACGTACGTTATGCAAATATGCAACTTGTTTGTTGAAATGTGGGAGCTTCCTCAAGCAGCCATCTCTTTCCCGACAATCCCCTCTGTGCACGAACTCTTACATATGGTAATTAAACATTATAACACCTGCGGCTTATTGTCCAGTGCGGCATATAGTACGGAAAGTACGGTATACATCATTTGAATGAATTTGTCCACAAAGCAAACATCGCATTGAACAAAAATTGACCAGAAATGCCGATATTCCTGTGGAAACTGGGCTGGTTTGACATGTTATCTATGTTTATCAACACCCATTCTATTGTGAAAGGAACCAGAAAACACGATCCTTAAGGCTGATCCTTAACAGTCGGGGTCCTATGTTGCTACTGTATAAAAGGAGTAGTAAAATAGAGAGTTGAAAGAGATTTGTTTTAAATTCCCTCAGCATTAGCACCGTTTAACCAGCACACCAGAATTGGATTCTTGTAGGTAGGGTAATTACAAACCAACATCACACATTAGATGACTGCACCAAATTCACCATAACAGCGCAAGAAAAAAATTAATTTGATAACCAAAGTGTTTTCACCTTTTAATATTGCAAAGAAATAACCTAACCTCAAACCATTTTAGTCCCACCTACTTGTCCAATTGACATTAGGGCCCACAATGAGATAATCCTCAAGTGAATGGAGGAGGAGGTGAAGAAGTCAATGGACAATTAACTTCAACACTGAATGGACAATATCTCGATATAAATGCATTTACAGATGTACGGTGGCTGGACTATAGCAGGGAATAAAAAGGAATTAAAATTAGACCACTGTTCACAGCTGAAGCATATTATCCCAATGCAGCAGCAGCAGCAGAGAGAGTGTGAGATATAGAGAGAGTGCGTGTGCCTGAGAGAGAATGAGAAAGACAGAGAGCGAGAGCGGGGGATGATGAGAAAGAGGACAAGACCACAGACGATGGGAGCCATTAGCAAGAAAAGAAAAAAAAAAGACAAGTCCACCCTCAAAAAAAAATGACCTCAGGTGAAAATGAGATAACTTTCCCTCTTTTTATGGCTTCCACAATGAGGTATTATCAGCTAGAAAAGGGCATAAGACGGAGGGAAAGTGAGATGAGGAGGAGCGTGTAATGGTGAGGGAGGGATCTCCATTGATAGATCCATCCAAACTGGAGGGGCCCGGGAACTGACAGGGCCCCGAGAGGAGCTTCTGCAAAGAGCCTGGTGGAGAGATAAGGGGGTCATTATTCCCCTAACTTGAATAATCCCCTGACGGCAAAGCCCTAGCCTTTCCCCCAAAGGGCGATGAGACTTCTGAGGCATCTGTGAAGACAGGAGCAGTGGAAGACAGAGAATCAGAAGAAAGAAGTATTTCCCATCTATATGTAATGATTTAAAGACGTATTAAAAACACAAAAAGTATTACTTACTAAAAATATGTAGTAATGCATAGTTAGTATTTGGTAGGCGATTTAAGAAATGATGTAGTATTCCTATGAGCAAATCAGTGTGGCTGTTTAAAATGATCAAGCTTCTGCAGGGGGGAATCTTTCTGAGAACTGCACTGGCATTATTCCCATAAAACTCCTCCTGCTTCCTTCTGATCTCTTTTGAGCCAAGGTCAGCAATGACAGACAGATGTTATTCTGCCAGTGGCATTGCATCTTTCCAACCCTGTTGCCATGTAAAAAAAACAAAAAAAAACACATCAAGTTGTGGGTAAAAAAATCATATAACATAGAATCTTATGAGCAGGCTTTCCTCAAGAGTGAGTGAAAACCAAGGCCAGCTGGTGACCATGTAGTAAAACGTCTTGATAATCCTTTTCCAGAAATTCAAAGAATGAAGAATTATCTGACACATACGCTGAAATACAAACCAATGTGGTTCAGACTATCTGTAATAGCTTCACTTCCATATATTTAGAATTCCAGCAAGCGGGTCTGATTCCCTTCAGTAGGTAAAAAGAGACATACTGCAAAGGACTAACATTTGGTTAGCCTTGTTTTAAGCTTCAAATCCAAAAGTCGAAACACAACTTGATTGCATGGCACACAAACACCTTGGCTAGGTTCAGGTGGTTAGTGGTGATTGAGCTAATGACGTCACACACCGTGACTGCAACAGCTGATGGATAAAAGGTATACATCAAAGATGGACGGGCACTCTCTTCCAACAGTTGAGCATTGGGACTGGCTGTGTCTCTTTCATAGTGATGTGTCCATGGTGGCTCCATCTTTGATTCACATATGCCTTTCACCTTTTCATTCCGTCTCTGTCTACCTATACCTGCACACAGTTTGAAAGCCAGGGTATATGCTGGTGTTTATATTTGCAGCCCATGTCTCTGTAAAACACATGATGCTGCCCGGCCCACACACTCCCGCTGTGTCCTTGTCAGCTCTCCCAGGCTCGTCCATCTCTTTTCCCCCGGGGACCTCACGTTTCCCAAGACCATCCAGGGGAGAAACGCTTCATATTTCATCCTCCGTTTTCTCCAGTTTGCCACCAGCTCTTCATCCCCCACTTTTGTCTCCCTCTTTAACTTGTCTAGGGGTTTGTAGTGTGTGTAGTTTTGGGAGAGTGATATCAGCTGGTCCTGTGGGTAAGTAAGTTGGCGACTCGCTCCCATGGCGACTGGAATGACGAGCCAAAACAATTTAGCAGGATTCCCAGCAGAAATCAATACAAAAAGTGGCCATGTTGCAGCTGAAAAAAGCTCTCACAATGTGGCTAAAAAAAGGCATAATTAATTCAAATGACAAACAATTTTTTTTTTTTTTTAAATATGAGCTATTGAAACAGACAGCCACTGTACCCAACAGTCCTGCCCCAAATATCCCATAAGAACCTTTCTGAAATGCTGCCTTTGCATCACAGTCCATATCAGGAACTCGTGAACATACTTTGTTGTAAGCATTTTGAATAAATTAGTTATCCCTATTATTAAGACAATCTTGCCACAAACCTTTAATGCAATTTAGTTTTCATGTCTTCTTTGAGGGCCTGATCAGGAGTAGAAAAGGGCAACCAGCAAATGTCATGTCATTGTCAAGCTTAATTTTTTGTTGGAGATAGTTTCACGGACTCCCAGTCTGCGTTCTACATAAAAGTTTGTGATTTTAATCCTATCTCAAATACCAATCTCTATGTCTGCCTTCTCAGGGACCACCTTGGGAATATCCACTGCTTCTGTACCTGGCTGTATGCTCTATACGAGCTGGGTGCAGACGGCAGATCAGAACTGAGGGCAGCCAGGCGGAAAATGGCTACTAGGGGGCCATGCGGTGCGGTGGCGAATGAACAGCATAAGATTCTTTTTCTAAGGGGCCTCTAAAAATTAACTGTGCAGTGCTGTTAACTCAATCACCTAACTGCTGCATGGTTTAAGTCCCGGCGTCGGCAATTCACATGCTGTCCAGTTGCTATTTGATGGGCGTTGGGGTTTCTTGATGGACTCCAAATTGCTCTTCAGATGTTATTTAAGAGTTCAAGCATCCCAATTACGTTGGGAGCCCATATGTACGTGACACATCCTCAATTAGTGTCTGGAGAGCCTGTCCATTCAAATGCAGAGAATGGGTAGAATGAAGTAGAACATTTTCATCTTGCAAGAAAGAGCTCCGTGATTATGGTATGTTAGACCCTTTCCTTGCTTTTTCAAAAGTAGCATGTTGCTATATTCGACTTCTGACATACGTCATGTATTTTGTTATGGACATTATTTTTTTGAAATGTTAGTTTTTGTTTGTTTAATTCTTAATACCAAGCTCAGTTTCTTTTGTAAGAAGGACACCAGTGCATTGTGAAACAGCTATCTTTCAATCGGGCAGACACTACTGATTCACTATCACAGAACAGGCAAGTCAAAATAGAGACAGACACCAAACATATTGTCTGTACTTGTTATAACTGCCTATCTGCTCTTTGTCTTTGTTGGTTAAACGGAAGAAAGAAAAAAAATGGAGACGCACATGAGGGGGGAAAAGAAAACCCAACAACACTCTCAGTTAATTTTCAGATCTGGTAATCTTCCAAGTTCATTAACAAAAGCCTGTGTCTGACTCGCTGTGGCTTTTGTACGCACCGAGGACTTGTTGTGATACACCACAATGAATAAGTGATAAGCTGTTTGGGTAATTTGCGAAGTGACACAACTTTTATTATTTACGGCGTAAACCCTGATCGAGGGGGGGGTTAGATTGGGGGGGGGGGGGGGGCAGCAGATAACAATGAGCGAATGTGACAGGATTGTGTGGGCGGAATCCACTTAGAACTATTACAATCAGCCTTCATTTACATGAGCCGTCGAGCGACCTTCAGTTGACTTTGGGGGTCTGCGTTTGGGAATAGCGGACATGGGTATTATGGAGCATACTGATGCATTGGTAATGGGGGCAGGCAGCAGAGCCTAATGCTGACTAGAGCTCGGCACAAGAAGAAAAAAAAAGATAGGCTCGGTGGAAACAGATCTATTCCCCCCTACTTTGCACTGCGTGATGGATTTGACATTCATCAGTGCCCCGTCCCTTAATGCATTTTGGTTTTATATTACACCTGAGACTCCTCTCTCTCTCTCTCTCTCTCTCTCTCTCTCTCTCTCTCTCTCTCTCTCTCTCTCTCTCTCTCTCTCTCTCTCTCTCTCTCTCTCTCTCTCTCTCTCTCTCTCTCTCTCTCTCTCTCTCTCTCTCTCTCTCTCTCTCTCTCTCTCTCTCTCTCTCTCTCTCTCTCTTTTTTCTTCATGAAGCCGGATTAAAATGGTAAAATCCTGAATATATTTTTTGGTAGGGCCTGGGAATGCCAAGGAAATGTTGATTGTTTTAGAGAGTGATGGAGTATTTTATTTTCAGAAAGACGAGTGATATTGATGGCAAAGGAGCAAAGGAAGTCATTTTCCCCAGGGCTAGGAAGTCCAACTGAAAGCATTGTGTTTATTTTATTGATAATTTTTTTTTTTTTTTATTGATTAAGTATAATATCCTAATTTTCCACTCTCAATGATATTATAATAAAGTTGTCAATAAATTCAAAAGTAAAAATTGTGGACAACTGCAGGATTGTTCAAGCAAAGACACATCAATGTGGGAGAGCTATGGACGCCAATACTGTACATTGACAATCTAAAAATGTGGAACACACCTCATCCCAAAAGACGCTCCAATCATCTCTTGGGAGAATAACAGAGCCCTGGAATCATAGAATAAGACATGCAGCAGTGCACAGTGTTGTCATGTAATTACAAATCACCCATGCTGCGTTATACCCATCCCCACTACGCTCTGTGACTTTCAGACATGTGGAGGAAAATAAAAACTGCAATGACTTGCAACTGTGTGCATTTTAAGGCAGGATTTTCTCACCACACTTTCAAACAAAGATATGATTATTCCAAAAACATTCTTAGAAACTGTCTGTTTTTTGTGTAGTATACTGGGGTATGTGTGGTTCCTACATAACAAGTTAATCCATATTTGTATTTTATGGATCTGAAAAAAATACCTCAAATTAAATATGAATGTATGGGGAAAATGGAAGTTTCGGGTCAGCGCCCTCAATTTCATATCCCCTTCTCAAATGCGAGGCTTGGCCTATCTCCCTCCTAACACTGGGGGGAGCTGTTAGGTTAGTACAGCAGACAATTGACATGGCTGGAAGCACACTGATGTGGAAGTGGAGTGAGACAGCTCATGCACAATAGTTGGTTGGAAACTGAAACTGACGATTTAGCTGTGGCATGCAGTTAAAATAAGTTGTACCAATCGATTCCACTCAATGTGTTACTTGGTCTCCCTATTTGAACCTACATTCACTCACCAAGCACACACACACACATAAACAAAAACCATTGTCCACAACCTTTGTTTAAAAAGAAAAAGGAATGGATGAGTGCAAATGTCCCAGCAGCTACATACCGCCGACTGCTTAGAAACACCCAGATGATGATTATGGTTTCCTATTATGATTAGAGTTTGTCGAGTGTAAACAACTTTTTTTTTTCTGATAAAACACTCTTCATGAAAGCTCATCTCTCTTTCCTTGATGTACTAGCCTGCTGTCGCTCTTCCTTCCTCCTCCCAGCTTGTCTCACACCACCCAATCTACGTCAACAGAGACATGTGATGTCTTTGGCAGAAATCACAAAGCACACTTTGTTTGTCACATTAGTGAAAGATAAAGGGAAATATATTTTCAGCTTGGGGGGGGGGAAATTAGAATGTGAGAGCAGCTCCTTCATAATCACATCACGAAACGTTTGTGTGGGAAGAAATACGATTATTTTACTATCAACATTTTGGGCCGCTTTATTTAGCTTTTTTTTTTTCTGACAGTGAAATTGTCGCCTTTTATTGTTTGTGTCTACTACTAAAAACGGAATCCATGTATATGCAGATGGGGTCCACGTGCAAGAGAAATCTAAAAAAATGATTTTCTTAGGAAAATATGTAATTTCACCGACGGTAACATTTCCCGTAGGCAATTAGCCGAGGAGAAGGAGCCTCTCACCTCCTTGTGGGCTCGCTGTCTGCCTCTCTGTCCTCTGCTTTGGACTCCTCGACAGAGTGCTGTGCTGACTGGCAGAGCACGTTGAGGGACAGTTAGCACTCCTGCTCTCTTTTATTTCCCTATCAGGGTTACAACGGTGAGAGTGCCCGCAGTCTTTTCAAGCTACTTGAAGTGTGCACAGCGTGTGGTGCTCCAATAAAGATCAATATTTCATTCAAACTGCTTATCTCTTCATTTAGAACCTTTCTTTTTTTTAAATTATGAAAAATGTTGGAACTCTGCCGATACTGTCCACTTCACATTAAAAGCACATGATCACTAAGTTCTCTCATCCCATAGGTTGGTGTTAATATACCCTAATTTGGGTGACCTACTTTAATACTAATGATGGATGAGTTAATTGGACAATTAACTCAATAACAGGTGTTCTTAATTGCCCAATGCTTCAGAGACAGAGGCTTAACAAAGCAGCTTTGTCCATGTATGGCTGGATGGACGGAGCTGGTCATTAAGGCACAACAGAAAAAGTACCATGTGTTATTTAAAGTTGGGAGGTTCCATGACATTTGTACAGTCAGCCAAGTATTCACATCTTTTTTTCAATAAAAGTACCCAAGCATTAATAAAGTATATAATCCTACTTCAATAACATGTACATATAGTAGGCCTATCATCAGAAACGTGCACTTAAAATGTATATGAAAATGTAAAGTTTTTTTTGTAGAGAAATGTGGCCTGAAATGCAGTGGAGCAGAAGTATACAGTGGCATATAATGGCATCAATCAAACAATGTACTCAGTACTTATACAGTGGTCATTTTATTTAGTTACTTTCGATTAATGGGTGTTAAGCATTTAAACATATCTCACTCAAAGCCCGTATTCCTCTTGACAAAATAGATTATTTTTCATTGATTGATGCGAGGTTGCGAGATGATTGGATGATGGGAAGGCTTGCAAGATGGAGTGAGAGAGAGAAGTAGACAGAGGAGGTGTTCAGAGTCTTGCTGAAACCAGATTTAGCCTAGCTCTGTCGCTGATGTTGCAGCGGTGCTAGGCAATGACATGAAAGCATCTGTGAAAATACGTCAAGAGTATGTGTACAGCTCACAATGGAGTGTGTCATAAGCATTCAGTTGCTTTGAAGAAGAAAGTAAATGAATCAGGAGATGCACTGCGCTCCTCCAAGCTTTTATTCCAATTGTAGACAGAATGCCTCCCCCCCACTCTGTCTGAAAACAACAGGGATATATGATATCTATAAGAACCCGTATCAACAATTCAATGAAAGCTTTGTACTGCAGTGTGGCTCCTTAGCAACCACATTCCCACCTATACATGTGCCTGGTTGTTTAGGAATGTATCAACTTGATGGAATACATTCCACTTAAGCAGCATTTAGAGTAATAATGGAATTGTTATGGCATTTAATGGCAATCAGTGTCCACTCATGACAATGGATTCATAAATACGGTGTTAAAGGTGGAGTCAGCGATTTTGGAGAATTTGTGGTGTCAAAATCACTTAATGTCCAAAACTGAATCTCCTCAGGATCCGCTACGTGTGTGTGTGTGTGTGTGTGTGTGTGTGTGTGTGTGTGTGTGTGTGTGTGTGTGTGTGTGTGTGTGTGTGTGTGTGTGTGTGTGTGTGTGTGTGTGTGTGTGTGTGTGTGTGTGTGTGTGTGTGTGTGTGTGTGTCACAGAATGGCAGACTCCACCTTTACCTGATTTGTGTGAAGTGTCCGTACAGTTAATATGAAAACCACCAAGAGAGATCAAATGCAATACAAAAAAGCGGAAATGGCGGGGCAAGAAAAGAGTAAAACGTATCCCGGAAGCAACAACTTATAGTGTAAAACAGTAAATAAAAAAGTAAATAAAATCACAGAATATTAAGAGAAATCCTGCAATGTTTCTCACTCCAGCTCTCATCACAAATATTCAGCCTAATATATCTGATGTGAATACCTTTTCTTAGGAAATTAAAATATTTTTTCTGAATAAGTAACAGCCCTCCCACTGCACAGATGAGTGCCTATTTGCAAATAGAGCAATTGCTGGTGTCATTTGCTCAAACGTTAAAACAGATGAATGGATTTTTAAGAACAGCTAGTTGATACAGAGTTCTTTTTTCGTAGCGTTAATTAATGATCTGCGACATCTTTAAAGAAAAATCATCTTTTAATTGCATCACATTTATTCAAATCAGTCTGTATCCAGTTCCTGAACGCTTGTTTCTTTGCTGTTGTAAATAGCCCTGACAGATCCTCTGCCGAACCATTTGAATATGTTTGGATCTAGACACATTGCAACCCTTCGGTTATGTCATAGTTGCCCTTTCGAAATAATTTGATGGATAGACAAGCTGGTAAAGAGGTAACAATTTGTTTGCATCAATGTCATAGTCTACAGCATATGAAGTGGTTATGTTTTTGGGAGCTCAGTTAACATGATTTAGGATGTTGTGTGCGTCTCTCTGTATGAAAAAATAACCATGAGCGTGTGTAAGTGTCATTTTTTGTGTCTCTTTTCTCTTTCCTGCCCCCCGCGGCCATACTGCCTGTGTGCCTGGTGGACTGTTATTAAATCAGTGAGTGGTCTCACAGCCTACGGTTTGTAATGCTTCATTCATGTCTTTTTCCTTCCCTCACCCTTGCCTTTGTTAGCCCACCAACGACCTTTCATCATATCCCTTAGTCAAAGAGCGGCTGCATGCTGACGGGAAAATGCAGTCTCCACGGCTTTCTGCCTTCTGTCGAAAGGTGTCATCATATAATACAAACAAGAACTAATGACCTATGGAAGACACCAAACTCGTTTCACACTTAAAAACAACGAGTGAGATGTGTGCTGTCTGAAAGCCTTTTAAAATACTTATTATTATGATGAAAAAAATGAAGAGACATAATCAATAAATGTAGTCCTTGATCAGTGGCCAATATAAACTGTCACAGCAGAATGAGAATCAGTACATATTAAACCAACTTCAAACTGATTCAATGATGAGTATTGTTTTTCCCGGTCTCCCCTAGTTAAAGCATATTGCACGTGTTGCAGCAGATTACGTAAACCACATTAGAAGATTTCAAATCAAACCAATCTGTCACAGAGGATCTTAAATCACCGTGTGGGTTGTTGTGTGTGAACTTTGTGGTCCTCAATCTGTCCCGGTGCGCCTCCAAAGTGTTCTTGCCCCCTGGTGAAGTTGGCACCAGTAGCTCTCTCATGCTATTGCGCTACCTTAGAACTGAGATGATTTTTTTGTACCACCACAGGGTTTCACATTCCTCTTGCGTTTGTGTGTAAAGTGCTCTTTGATCATTTGATGGAGTCTAATGTTTACATGTGAGTAGGGATGGGTATCAAAGTTAAATACTTATTTGGCACAGACCAAAATGCCTCGACACCACCGAGTATTGAAAAATGTCAAGTACCGAAATGTCAAGTATCGAAACATGCCAAGATCTTAAAGTGTTGGTGATTGGCTGTGTGGAGCTGCAGAGGCTCAGAAGATAGGTAGGGCATGTGTGGTAGTCTGAAGGCAGTTACTACAATTTCAGCTTATTTAAAGCATTATTCATTAATATGTTGTATTAATTGTATGTTTACGATAATGTGTAATGTCATCTTTAAAAAAAATATTTTAATAAAATAGGTATCAAAAAAAAATATTCGGGAACCGGTATCGAAATCAGGGTATCGGTTTCGAAATGTTTTAAATAGGGCTGTCAAATTCACGCGTTAATTTCGATTAATTAATCACAGAAAAAATGTACGCGATTAAAAAAAATTAACGCAGCTGCACCGAGCTGAACCTGTAGCTTGCATACACGGCCCGCACGGGTGAAAGGGAGACAAGTAAAGAGAGAAGCTGGGGGAAAGGGCAGGGTCGAGGGCTCTATGGACGGTTTATGGGATGCTTCGGGCAAATAAGCATGAAGGTTCTTGAATGATCTTACTTTATTCTCCGCAGTGTCTGTGCATTATTGATTTAGTGGGTGCAACAATGTAGGTTCAAAAGTATCTCTCAATCTTCCTCCGTGTGTACAATTTTGTTTGCTAGCTGTCTCGTCTCCCGCATAAACGGACACCCGCCCCGTGTGTGCATGTGTGTCAATATTTTTGCCTATGAGTACAACGATGGGGAATGAATCAGCATAGGCATCTGTGGCAGTGCAGCGCTGTCTGTTGTGGAGACAGAAGTTATGAGAGACGAGAGAGAGAAACAAACTGTAGCAGGCTATACAGCTGTTTATAAACAGGTATAAAAGTGTCATAAAATGATGCAATTAATTTATATTAATTAATCACAGAGCCTGTAATTAATTAGATTATTGCTTGACAGCCCTAGTTTTAAACAATACCCATCCCTACCTGTGAGAGAAGGTGGTTATCAGAGACACCAGGAGAGGGTGTGGACTGGGTTGATTCTGACCCCCCCCCCCCTCCCCATTGAGGCACAAGTGAGTGGTAGTTGTGGTGCTAGTAATGCTTAATTAGAAAATGCAATTGTATCCATAAAGCAAATCTACAATGCATCATGATAAAGCATTTTGAGGCAACCACGATGCAATTTCCAAACAATTCATTCATAAAGGTGTTGGGCAAGCACTTTATTTAATTTTCCTAATTGTTATAGCCGCCGTGCCGATCAATACCTAATCAGGTCCATCACAATCTTTCCTCAACACACATTATAAAGCGTTTAGTCCTCCAATGAATGTATTAACTGTATGATTATGCTTTCCAAATGTCTCGATAAATCACCAGCAATAAATCACTGAATAGTCCATGGTATCTTAGTAGGCGTAACAAGAAAATCTATACAGTGAATCCATCTGTTGCTTTTTCGGAGTCATGTAGGGTCAACCCACACATTAACAAAGTTTGTAAAGTGCATTAAAGTTTCACCACATTGAAGTGTGGAAGCTCATTAAAGCACAGATACATCTATAACTTCTAGCACAGAAGGGAGCGCCTATTACCAAGATGCATGCTGCAAAAACAGCCCTGCTTCATTTTTGGTCATTTTAAATGTGTTATTACTGATCTGCTAAAATCAAGAAATGTTACAGCACCCTTTTCAAGAAACTGCTGATTCATATTGGACAAAAACACCTAGAGATAAGGGCTAAGTTTTATTTATTTATTTTTATTTATGGAACAGTAGCAATTGTAGGAATTGACCCTCTAAAAAGGTACTGGTTTTGAGTTGCTTGATTTCCTTACCGATCTCCTCCGTGTTCTGTAATGGCTGAATCGCCATTACAAGAGTCCCTGAGGGAAAACTCCTAATGACCGTTTGATTTTACTCTAGTCTAGACTTTGGAGATTCAAAAGTGTCTCTACTCTCTACCCACATATCTGAGCTAGGGACTCTGCTTTGATGAGGATTACAAGTTCTGTGATGCGGTTTCATGGGTACTCAATACGATTATACAATGGATTCTAACAGTCCTTTCGGTAAATGGTGGAAATAGCACTGGCGTGGTTGTATATTGCGGGTCTGGCCACCCTTTGTCCAGCTTTTTTTCGGCAGGAGATGTTTCCACTTTAGTGTCACAAGCCTCTCCCTCTCACTTGACTCATTTCTCCACAGTATCTATTGCCCCCCTTTATATCCAGTAATACCTGCACATTTTTCCACAGCTCCTTCATCCAATCAAACAAGCTCTTTCCCAAATCTGCTGCCCCACAGGCCACCACAGACAGAGAGATGACATGTTAGAGCATCAGGTAGAGACCAGTGTTGTGGCTTCTGTCAACAGAAAAGAAAGCACATACTTATAAAGCCTTTTGTGGCTGGCAGAGTATAGTGTGGGCCCTAAGAGAGAAAAACATGACTTGACAGAAAATGGGCAAATAGTTGTCATCGTTACTGAAAGGCAAAAAAAAAAATAGCTCTGGAGCAACTGGAAACAAAATAGTCTTTACAAAAAGTGTTGTAGTATATTTTCTTGGATTAGATCTTAATGGAGAATGCTGGTTGACACATCTACTGTGAATATCTCCACACAATCGAATGCCTTTCAGTACTGTGTGTCTGCTAAGAAAAAAAAAAACTGATGTTAATACACAGCCAAGGCTCTGTAAACGGGCATGTGGCTCGCTTACGGTGGGCCCCTTTTGTTTTTTTTACAGGTAGTGTATCGTGAGGAGAAATTCACTGATTCTGACAATAAAAGCATTCTCCAGAATTGCTGACTCCACCTTTTAACTCGCAGACCTAATTAATATTTTAAACAAATAATGGATACTTCTAAATATAACTTAACGATTAGACATGTATACATTATTTATACAATATTAGCCATTGTAGAGGGAGTGAAACATGTGGCTGCCATGTGGAGTTAATGTATGCCTGATGCCTTTAACTGTTCATGATGTGCTGCCCCATGAGATGGCCTCTTGTCGAGTCTATACAATTACGTGTCACATTATACAGCCTAATGGATAGGCCTCTTCTCAGCTGTATCCCTTGCCTTGGTCAATGTATATTTAATAGTGCATTAAAACTTCCCATATTGAATTGTGCGTGCTCTCTCATCTTTATAAAGCAAGCAAGACACAAGACTGTGAAGGGGAACGTGTACAATGGAGGGAGGACATTCCAGTTCATGTCCAGGTCATTCAGCTTCATGAAATGGTCCACCAGAAGACACAACACTGTTATCAGGAATTATAAGGGACTCATCTTGTCATTTTTTACAGAAATCATAATAGATAATAGCCGTAGATGTATTTGTGTTATGTATGATGCCAGACCGTTACGCTGAATGAGTCATTATAAAAAAGATTCTCAAGATCTTCATCCCTGTGTGAAGGTTTCTCTTTAGACTGCTATTCTCGGCCTTTCACAAGGGTTTGTCATCAGCATTTCAAGTATGCCGATACCTACTTCAGTGTTTCTCATGTAAATGTTTCACAAGTCTCACCTATTGAGAAAAAAAAAATGTGAAGTAGGCTTTGGCACAGATAAATATGTGTTTATGTATGTAACTAGGACCATGAGGATAAACATTGTTATATACAATAAAGATAAACAATGTTACAGTTGTCATCTATATGGGGCATCTAGCTGAAGCTAATTTGTAGCCTCTGGCTTTAACATGCAGAACAAAATAACAACATAATAATGATTCAATCATGATTTAAAAAACACAGCTATACTGGATATGAATTAGACTAAGTAAAAGATAAGCCTTATTTAAATATGTCATTATTCTGAATAGCAACCCCTGTGGTTTGCTAATATTTACCTCCATATAGTGATGGTCATTTTGAGAAGTAAAACAAATTGCCTTCATATATTTATGTTTCTTTCCATTCGAGTTATCTGCCCATCTAATTTATTTTTTTAATTAATGCTCAGTCATTGCCTAAATAGAGCAGCTTTAATCTGAACATTTCATCACGGGATAACCTCATTATTTTTTGTGGACCAAAGCCACTTTCATGTGGGATCTATTGCTTGAATGATTCACGTCTTAGAAGTGTTCACAAATATATACTTAATATCCTCCTATTACACTGAAGACCTGTGCTTGTCCTTTATTCTGCTCCTTTCCTCTTTTCACATTGACTTCTCCTGTGTGAGTGAAAGCACATTTTCACGGCGAGTGCCTCCCACACTCCCAGCTCTGTCCTTGAGATCATTGTGGACGTCACCTTCTCATCTGACATGTCTTCACCTTTCTCTGAATTCAAACGTATGTGTCTGGTATTTCATTAAACATATACTGGCAACTCCAAGAAAAAGGTCTGGTCTCCCAGGTAAAGTGTGTGTTAAGGGGGTCTGAAACTGGTCAAGTCATTTGATCAACGCAGGCTTTAAGGCTTATTCAGTTCATTGCAGACCCTTGCTCCATGCTCCTCTCTGACACAAGAGATTAGACTGGCGTGTGCACACACACTGAACACTACACCTGCTGAGAGCCCACTGTTCAGGCTCAGCACATATAGGCCTTTCAATATAGGTTCCCTACTCAAGCTTACAGTGTGCACAAAACAGCAAAGTGTGAAATGTGATTCAGTCAAGATGAGAGGGGACATATTGGTTGTCCTTTGACCCACCACACAGTCTTGTCGTCCTCCTCATCCCCTGGAAACCCCCCACCCCCCCTTTCCGAATTCTGAATGGTGAGCAATGGTTGTCAATACACTGTCATTTATCCCCACACACCCTCTCTTAAAACCAGCGGCTTAAAAAAATGGAACCTCACTATTTGCATTCCAATTAGCATAAATGTAAGAAAGTGGAACAAGTAGCTTTGAAAGTCATCCAGCAAAGCGCATATTCAACCAGAAGTAAAAAAAAATAAAAAATAAATGTAATAAAGTCAGAAAAAAGCATGTGTAAGAGAGAAAAAGGAGTGGGGACCGAGGTGCGGATAGAGAAAGACTTCTGTATTATAATAGTGGGCTTGGGCTACATGTTTTGAGTCACTGGTGTATGTCTGTTATGAGCTTACGACTTCACAATGCGTGGCAAATCCGCCGCGCTGCTGCCAGGGTTCCTCTGCATTGGGAACATCACTTTTAATCACATCCCTCTCTGACATCTGATCCCGCTGATCAAAGAAAGCTCTGACTTTAAGTTAACACGTCAACAAAGACGTCGGGGGGTCTTGCCTACTCTTGCTACTATTGTTGAAGCTGGTTTGTTGTTTTGGGGTGAGGATGGCGGGTGGTGCGGCATAAAGGAATCGTTGGATGAGTGTGTGTGGTTGTGTGTGTGTGTGTGTGTGTGTGTGTGTGTGTGTGTATTGAGGGTGACGTGTTTCAGAAAGGTCTTCCGTGTCTGCAGGGACAGGCCATGTGATGAGGTATGAAGTGGGAATAAATAGTTGATGCCTTGAAAAGTTTAACTTCAGACAGTTAATATATGAATTGTTATTGGTGCCGTTTTAATCTTTCTTCTTTTCTTTCAATATCTGTTGTGTGCTATGTGGAATCTCACTTTATAGTTTCAGTCTCTTTATTTTCCTGTGTAAAAGGTAATCAACCCCTACTCTTCCTGTTTAAGCACAGTTTTATTTGACAAAATGAACGCTAGTTATTTCTTCTGGTGTTCTGTGTTTTTCCATCACTTCAACCGGAAGCTGATACTGAGGACAATTGGTAGAAATAATTCAACAAATGTTCAACAAGACAAATTTATAAAAATACAATTATAAAACCTTATATTAACTGAGGTTTTGACGCACATTTGTCTATATACAATGCAAAGGATTGTGAGCAGATCACTGCAGATGTGATGTGTAGTATAGATGGTATAATTACAAGATATTGCATTGTTTATTAGTATTGAAACATTGTAATTTTATTGTAATACAATATAGTATAAATACATTTGAGCTTGTTAACAGAGATGCTACATTTCCTGAGCTTAATGTGTTAACTCGTATTTTATTTGGTGAACACTTTGCCTCTTGTAGACACAGTGAACATGTTACAGTATCTAATGTGTTTTTGTTTGTGATGGAGACAGAGACAATGGAATTGCAAGAATCTGTATGGACACACACACACACAGACACAAACACACGCAGAAATAAATAAATAAACCTTCCCACTTTTGCTTGCTTAGCAGCGTACAAAGGAGGTGTGAATGAGGATGAGCGCTTTCGTTGATGCAATCTGGTAACACTGTATGGCAAGGGGTCCTCCCTTTAGGACATGTGAAACAGAAGCGTAGCCACATCAAGCCCAGTGTCTAATGTATGCTAAGTGTTCACATGTGACTGTGTAAGAGAGGATTAAAAGGAGAGAAACAACTAGCCACCTGGACAGCTGGCTGGACACATTAGCAAGAGGAAAACCAATATGAAAGTGGCTTTCCATCTTTACAGCCCCGGGGTCTCATACCGCACACGGTAAAACATGTATGATGTACAATTTTAGATGTTAGCTAATTAGCAGACACTTCAACCCCCAGTAACACAATGTACTACAGCATTAGCATCACATGCAGCTACGGTACGAGGGACAAAATGAAGAAAATTAGCGTTTTCTTAATTTGGCAAACAATTGTCAGAGGCAGTGCTGCACTGGGGGCAATATTTTCCCAGTTTGAGTTAAATCTCTACAGGCAGAGTGAGAAAGGGGAAGCTAATGCGGGAGCTACAAAAACAACATAACCACGTCATTTGATTTGCTTATGTGACTAAAAGGTGCACTATGCAATTCAGGGGAGGGTGGTTGGTTTAAATATGCAGAGCCTGTAGTTAGTTTACAAAACATATTTACTCTAAATGTAATGTTTAGTATTGAATACTTCTATCATTATTCTGCAATCAAAATCAAATTATTTTGAGGAACCTGGAACTAAATATGTTTGTAGGGCCCTGTCACTGTAAACAACAGTGAAACAGTTACTTTCCAGGTAGCTTTTTTAACCTCAAACAGTGTTCCAGGGATCCAATTTTTCTGTGAGTGAAGTAAGTTTACTCAGTTATAAGAATATACCTTTTTGAAAATGTTCACTTCTGTGACACAGCCAGAGTTACATAGTGCACCTTTAACGTGTGTCGTATAGATTGCGTATGGGATTGAACACAGTGTATCTTCACATTACATACAAAAAGAAGAAGAAAAAAAAGCAGATGGGACGAAATGGGGTCACGCTCCTGGATGACATTTGTTGTCATTTCATTTCATCTGCCAATGTTATCTGCTGGCATTTCTGTGGCGTAGCATTCACAGCTTCAACCATCCCTGCCCCCCACCACTACACCACCACCACAATCTCACCCCTGGCCCTCCATAGTGACCCCCATCTAAGGCCTGGCCGGACACCCTGTCTGTCCCCTGGGTGCTGACCCTGGAGGAGCCTCTTCTCTTTGCCAGGGAGCCCTCTGAACAGCAGGGGACCAGGGGGAAAATGCCAGCATAAGACTGTGTGCTGCATATATGATGTGTCCATGATGGCCATCTGATTTTTGGGGGTGAGTCATTTGAGTGTGTGTCGTGCAGGTGAAGGTCCCTAGGTAAGGTGTGTTTTGTGTGTGTGTGTGCGCGCGTGTGCAAAGCATGCATATACACACTCAAATAGGTCCTCAGGTGTGCCTTCAATTTTAATCTGTAAATGCATTATGGATGTCAGGAAACAGTATGGCTCAGCTTTGGCTTCCCAGAGGAGGAACAGGTACTTCACTATATTCATATACCTGGATATTTAGCCCTCCCTCAGCGAGAACTCTCATAGACAATCAAGGAACCACACTTATCCTAGCCATTCATTCACACCCCTGAGTGATTTCCTTCTTACACTGACACTCAAACTCTCAAAGTAGATGAGAGCTCCTTTTAGGCGAGTGAATAGTGCAGGCCAGTATAATGCACAGGCCGGCATAACATAAAAAGATATCACCCTGAGTACTACTGAAAAAATAGAAGCAGAGCATGCAAGAGAAAGCTTTCTCCTGAATGCAAAACTTTTTCAGGAGTATTTTGAATGTGGGTTTTTGTTATTGCCTTAAAACATGAATATGAACCCATGTGGTGTATAGCTCAGGGTTACTGTTTACCATTTATACAGTGAGGCAAAGTGTGGGCTTGGAGCTTTTTGACTTCCTTCCAACAAATTTTCGCCGCATTGAATGTCAAGCTATTACATATTTCCGACAAAGGTTTTCCGTAAAGGACAGTCTCACTCTTAATGTTACCAGTCTGTTTACCAACCAGGTTCTGGTTTGTCATTTTTACCATACATTTTTGGATTTGGAGCAAGTTAGTTTACTTAGTTCATTTCCATGTAAAGCCAAACATTCAAGCCATTCCAAATGGGAACGCAATACACAACTAGAAAGTATGTAATATCTATATAATACATTTTTTTTTTACCAAAGTTCGGCACAGCATGGACTACTATTGCATGGGCATAGCATTATATCCTGCTGTTGTCCTATAATACACTATTCAGACTGGTCGAAAAACAGCCATTTTTTTACTCTAAGTGGTCATGCACTTAAAATGTTCTTACATGGAGAAACCTGGAGTCTCCTCAGAGATGGGAATAGCCATTATTACTGGCAGGTTGATAGTGAAGAAACATATGCAACAATTCTAGCCCGGCTAATTATCAGCTCCCAGCATAATTAAGGCTTATAGATGAGCAAACATAATTAGTAGGCATTATGCGGACCTAATGGGGGGGAGTGAACAGGTGAACATGTATTCAGTCCTTTGTTTATGAGCTAAGGGTATACTATAATGAGGCAGGAGAATAACAGTTGATTAGTTATGACCTAAATGTGTCCTTATATTGCTTTGATAGAGAATATGATGCAGTGTTGCCGCAGCACTCCGAGCACCCGCCATGTTATAGCCCTAATCAAAAGCTACACGTTTCATGTTTCATTTTCATGATGATGTGACAGGATCAAAATTGACGGCTTGAATGTTCATACAGCACACCTCTCCCTCAGTCTGTACGTAGCATATACTGTATTTCAGAAGACGAACGACACACATATAGGGCCTCAGTAATCAAAATGTAACTAACACTTTGGCGTTTTATCGGCCTTTAGGGAAAACACATTGATCATCCTTGCAAGTATTGGTGCTTGTAGCTTGTTTATGAGGAGACACACTGTAGGTGGGCTGGGAAGCATTGCAGGTTGTGTGGAGGACCTAATCATTGGGCACACGTCTTCACCGGATGAAAGAGTGCTCCCAACGGCGGGAGAAATCCTGTCCTACATGACATGTTCTAAAATACTACAGGAGTAAATCTGGCACAATGTACAACACAGCTCTGTTGTGGAAGTGTATATACGGCGCTACGGTGTGTTTGTGTGAATAAGAGTTTGCTATGCAGCCCTGGCAACCAGTATAGATAGAGGGAGATAGAATATAATAGCTCCCTTTCACCAATGAAAGTTGGTTTCTTTGAAAACAAGGCCTAATTAAAGCAGTTTACCAGTTATCTTTAAATTAGAGCATTTGTGTCCTTGCTCATTTCCCTCTTGAGACGAAGATGCAGGGTTGTTGGAGGAGGGGGTGGTGTGTGTGTGTGTGTGTGTGTGTGTGTGTGAAGGGTGTGTGTGGGGGGGGGGGTCTTCATTTATAGAGCAGAATGCACTTCACTTGGGGTGGCCCTAATGGAAGCGAGATCAAAAGAATAGTTAATATTCATCCACATTTATTAAACACAGTGATGATTTTGTAGCAAACAGCGCTATTACACAGAATTATTGCAAGGCCACTGGCTACGGCTGATAAAAGCCATTAAAAAAGGTTGCAGTATCACATAGGCACCAATCAAGGCCTTGCTGGGAACAGTAATAATATTTATTCCCCACTCCGTTTGAGATATAATTTTGTCTTCAGAAATCAGCCAGAGCTCACTTGGGAGATGTTGGACTGCCCTATAGTGTGAGTCTAATGGGCGAAATGTGAGCCCCATTTCCATGATTCAACACGAGTTTGACCGCCACAGCTTTGTAGAATCAGTGTTGCAGGTTTTTTGTTGTGATCAATTGAGTAGACCTTGCAATAACACTGAAAAAAAAAAAAACTGCCCTTGTCCACACATATTGTCGGAACTATTTTGGGAAAGGACAATAAGAACATTCCGGGTCGATGCTGCTGAACAAACCAGATATACAGTTCATCACCACCGTGGAGTTGATTTGCTTTGAAGGTCAAAGAATCCATCTGTTCTCCTGGTCACATATTCAATACTACTGTGTGGATGTTGTAGCCTAAGCAGCTTCAAAAGAGGGCACCGCTATGCCCCGGCAAAGAAATGTATCATCCAAGTTCTTTTTTGTTGAAGCCTTCAAAACAGGAGACATAGAGGTGCTTTTAGGTGATGATGTAAAACACACAGAGGGCCTCAGCGGTTATAGGCAACAGTGTCTGTGTGCTGTTTTTACAACGTTCCCCTTCCAGCTGGAATGTAAATGTTATACAGAACACCATGCTTTCAGGAGCTGATTTTGACAGCCTGGTCATTTAAACAGTGATGCGCTTGACTGATTTTTATGTTCAGCTAATGTCTATTTGTTAGCAAGCGAATGTTCAAATTATGGTGACCAAGAGACAACCCACTTTATTTGTCATTTTTTCACACAATTCCACACATTAATCCAACCACTGACACATGGGGAATGGAAATCACCACAATATGATGAATTGATAAATCAGTCCATTTGAACTCATTCTGCTGCAGTGATAATGGAACAGCTGTTCAAGTTGTCATGTCTTCACTTGCACAAAGTTGGCCTGTCACAAGAAGCAACACTTAGAGACAACTAAGTTTCACTGAATCATTATAGAAAAGAACATGTTCTACAGTGTCTCAAAATGTACATCGCTATAGCTGGTGGTGTATCCTTTTACCCCAATATATTACATGCATATATTTACCTATGTTGTCCTGCGAAATATTTTTGATATATGCTCTCAATCTTTAAGTAAGGTAATATAATAGTAATGCATCCAGAATGATCAAGGTATGGACTCACCTCTAAAAAATTAATACATAACACCCATGCATTTAAAGAAATACAAATAGAAATACATTTTTAATTAAGTCATGAATTATAACAGTTTTATCTTGTTGCAATCTCACAATGTATTTGCCTCCTGTGTAAACATTTATTGTAACATTTTGTGTCAAGTAGTAAATCATTTTCAAACCCCATAGAGACACATTTAAATATGTTTTGAGTCTTTAGAACTGCTTTTTATTTACAAGCTTTATTTCCAGCTCCTGACATTTACTTCTCCCCCACAAAAATTCCATCATAAAATCTCAGGTATGGATTTTGATTGATGTGTGAACTATGATGTGATTGGCTGTGATATTAAAAGATATAAGTGCAGACCTAAGGTCTGGTTTGGGTCGTTACTTGTGAAGGTCTAGAAATAAGTTATGGATTTGAACTTGGGCGGGGATGAAGCTTTTACTGTGTCACAGCATGCCTACAATTGCATCCAATATGAAAAAAAAAACTCATATTTTCTTGTAATTATGTCTTTTTAGTCTCTCTCATGCTGGGGATCTAATAATGGACCTTCATAATGTCCCTCATTGCAGTCGGTAAGGACATTGACTCTATAACTATCCTTTACAATGGTCTAGTGCTTCAGATCCATGTTTAAAATGTCAGTGCACTGATGGATATCTCTGTACCCACCCCGAGCCTAGTCAGTGTGTGTTCTTGACCCAAGCACCAGAAAAAGCTCCTAGCTTCATCTCCCCGCTGTGGACAGAGCCCCTGTGGGTGGTTAACCTCATCAACTCCAAATGTCACTCCCCAGTGCAACTGACCACTGAGGCTGCCCTGCGTACATTATTAAAAACCAGAAGCCATTTTAATACCCCCTTCTTGCTCTCTCTCTCTCTTTCTCTCTCTCTCTCTCTCTCTCTCTCTCTCTCTCTCTCTCTCTCTCCTCTTCTTCTTTCTCTGACATCTCTCTATAGCCATCCACACTCAGCAGGACACCTCTGCTCTGCATTATCAATCTTATATGCCGTTTATTTTTCTTCTCTCGTCTTGTATGTGTGGCATATTGTTTGTAGAAGCCTGTTATTTTCATTACCATTTAGCTTTATTTCTTCCTGGGTAGCAGTCTTCACAGGCAGGGTGTTTTCAAAGGGCTCTACTGAGAAACAACATATGGCTCGGAAGGAGTCGTGCTGCAAGTCAATGCAGAGCGTACCGGAGCCTGGCTATGTTTTGAAAAACAGCAGTTCAATTGTCCTGTATTCTCTGTAGAAGCGAGTCAGGGCACTGTGAAAGACTTCAAACGTTGGCCTTTTTTATTTGTGTCCAAAGTGGACAAAAAATAAAGAAAGAAAGAAGAGAAAGATACAAGGGAGAAAGATCACAAAATAGACGACTTCTGCTCAAATTGCAGAACAATTGAGAAGGACTTGTCCTCTGTTCATGTGTTGACAGCATGATTTAGTGCAGTCTGTGTGAAATTGTCTTTTTGCTGCCTTGAGACTTATCAAAACTCTTTGTTGTTGTGATTTGTTTTTGCATGCCTATGATTTGCATATTATTATTGATTATCTACTATAATTTTTTTTTAAATAGCTTAAACAAAAGTAAGCATTATTTATTGGCCTCTAATCTTCACTCACTTTGAATCTAACTACATACAGTGTAAACCAGGGGTCTCCAAACTTTTTTCACTGAGGGCCACATACAGAAAAATCTACGAAGGGCCGGGCCACTTTGCAAAAATAACACATTTATCAGGACATGTAGCTGCTCTGATGTTTAGTTTCATAGTGTCTTCGTAAATTGTAATCCTTCTTCACGGCAACAATTTCCTTGCACATTAAACAGACACATTTCCCCTCTTGTTTATATGCCAATGATACACCCAGTGTTTTCTGCCTTTGCGTCCAATGTCCAGCAGGGTGAAAATAGTATCCAGCCGAGGTCCTGACCCTCCTAGGGGAGTCCGGGGGTATGCCCCCCCGGGAGATTTTTTAAAGTTTTTAAAGTGAAATGCATGAATCTGGTGCACTTTGAGAGGGAAATTAAGAGGCTAAATCTGAAGAATTTTGTATGAAAAAAAAATGGAGACACTGTGTCAGATGAATTAGAAGCTATTGGAGAAGGACACATAGATTTTCCATAATAATATTAATTTAAAATAAAATATTATGCAGGGTCCTCTGGGATGGGCTTGTTGCTCATTTTCTTTTATGGGACATATTTCTCTGTAATATAATGAGTGCATTTAAATTATTTAAAAATTAAAAGCGCCATATTACATTATATTTTTAAAATGTGCCACGGGCCAATCAATCAGTGTTTGACACCCCTACACTAGTGGGTTAACTAAGAAATGCAAAAAAAAAAAAAAAAAATTCAAAGGGCCATATTACATTATATTTTTAAAATCGGCCGAGGGCCAATAAAAAGCGGGCCGCATTTGGCCCGCGGGCCTTAGTTTGGGGACCCCTGGTGTAAACTCAGATACATTTTATAAGTGAACAAATACATGCATGATTTCTTTATACAGACATTTCATGTTACCCCACAATTCATGATTTTCCTATGCAATGAACCATTCAATGTGGTACATTTATAATACAATCTGTCACAACTCCGGTCTGAACAAAGGAATGAGTTGTATTGGAAAACACCTTTATTTCACATTTTTATTTCAATCCAAAGGAAAACCAAGCACAGCAAAACCAAACATAGTGTTAGCCAGGGGGAGAGTGACTACACCAGCTTGTATATCTGAGAAGCATCCAGCACAGGTGTTGGCTTTTATTGATGGACTGCCTGTTTCACAGTATAAAAGAAAATCACACAAGACAGCCCAAACAAGAAGTAAACATGGGTGTTGCATGGGTTCAATTATTAAAGGAGAAGTAAGTGATATGGTCCTTGTTGGCTACCTCCCTGCCAGTGCCTGCAGTTAGCAGTCCCCTCCCTCGTCCCTACGTCACCACCACATGCACATGCAGCCTTAGTCGTCAGATAGTGCCGTTATATTTAGATCAGAAGCTGTCTTTCATCCAGAGCTACTAGGATCGACGATGACATCAACTTTTCCTGAAACCCTTTCAGAACGAAACTGGATTATTTATTTATTTTTAAATCGAGGGGGAAAACGATTAATGTTGATAATGAACACATCCCACACTGAGCATTTTTCCAATACTCACTGTTTAAAATTTACTTGAAACAGTAATAAGGATATATATTATTAATCCAGTAATCCATCCATGGAATTGAAATTGGATTTACAATATTTAGGCACTTCACAGTGAACTCTTTTGTGTTACTGATTCGGTCAAAACGATTTGGCTCCATTATCAAATAACTAATTGTTCTAATTTGAATTATTTTGCATGTTGAGAATAAATTGAATCAATGTTGGACTGTGGTGGTCTGGTCAATAGATACAACCAGGTGGAGGAATCTCAGCTCAGGCTAAAAATGAAGAAGAATGACATAGCTTGTGTAATAGCCAACTTGCCTTACTGCCCTTCTTGCCATATGAATGAGCAGCAACTAGCACACCACTTATCTGTCCCTTTCACTCACAGGTAGCTGACCTTGAGTCATGAATGTCAAGCACTCTTCACTGAGAATGACAGTCACCTTCCTGTGTCACTACAACATCTTCTCATCGACATGACATGTTTCAATCTGCTCCACTGCTGATGTGTTAGTTCAGGATAGCCACTTCAGCTTGCTCCTGTTTCTTCTGTTAGCATCATCCAAATCTAAGTCCTGCCACATCTGACTTTGGCTTTGTTTGGAGTAGCCTAGACACTTTTAACAGGCATGTTGCTAGCTACGGTGGGCCCACTTGGTTTACACACCTTCAGCGCGCACACAGTACAGACAGGTAGTGGATCTTGACGAGATATTAGCTGATTTTGACAATGTGGTTTTGATTTTGACAACTTGTTTTTTAAATTCCACCTCTCTCCCTGTTTCTTCTTTGGCCAGATAGTTGCATGTCTGTCTTTCCCAAAAATGGAAGCTGCATGTTTGATCTCTGCTAAGATAACATGCTTAGGTTCTTATGACTAATTGCAACCTAGCCTTTGTGATCAAGTCAGCCATGTGTGGGGTCCGGAGCAAGTCAGTTTGATTTATATTGCCCAACATCACAGAACTCAATTTAGCCTCAAATGGGTTTACAATCAGCACAGATGACCTTAGAAAAAGATGTTCCCCTCAAGAATGGCAACATAAGAGAGCTTGTTTTCCTCCAGGAGCAGATGCCTTTTACAGCATGACTTTGCCATCAAATTTAGGGCGGGGGGGGGGCTGCAAGTGTGCTTTATGTGTGCGTTCAAGGAGCTAGCATGGCTGGGCCTTTCAAAGCCTAAGGGGGGCTGAAGACGGCACTTTTTTGTCTCTAACAGAATGGACCGCATCTGGGATGGGCTGATTTCCTTTTTTCCTAACTGAAGTGGAGGGAACAAGGGCAAAGTAGAGTAGAGTGCCTGTCTTTACCTTGCTGCTTCACCTCTAGTTTCCCTTTTCTGTCAGACGTAATTCAGATAAGGGTCATCCCTTGGTTCTCAGTTTTTTTATATACTGTATAAGGGTGGAAAAGGTGGTAGGCTTGCTTCCCACATGCATTGACCATTCTATAGGTTGAGGAAGTAGAAGCCCTTTCAGCAAAAACCAATAGCAGTAGATGTGAAGTGATTGTTTAATGGCTGAGCAGTTCCATAAGCCCCCTGATCCCACACATTCGGAGGGCTGAGTTCTCACAATCTGTGTAAGTTTCTGAAAACCCGACACTGACCAGACCCACTTCAGGCATTGATTGGCCAGAGGTGTGGAGGAGTTTTTTTTCACAGGTACGAATGACTGCAAACTATGAATGCCCTTTAGGAGAGACTGTCAACAAATGTGCACCATTACAATGTACAGCATCTTGCTTTAGACTCTCAACTACTGTAGTTACTTTCTAGCATAAGCTGGCATTGAGGCTATTAGAGGGTTACTCGTACAACTGGAGTTACATTCACTATATTTATACTGTACATGCCTGGTTTGTTGGCCTCTTTAAAAACAGAGTATCAAGTCCATATCACAAATATCATTCAATTGTGAATAAAGCCAGTGGATGTGGTTTAATTAGCAGAGATGGGGAGAAGGACAGAGAAGTAATTGTCCTTTTAATGTCTGTATTTTTTTAACGACTTTCCTATTAACTAGTTTAAAAACATGTGTTGTTATTGCAAGCACTGAATTGAATAATTTCCCCTTTATTTTACATAGCCAGAAAACTATCTTATTAAGACTTTTTTAAGAATGTTTAAATTGCCCTGTCATCCAAAAATACACACCAACTAACACTTACCCCACCCCGGGCCCTTACCCACAACATGTGTCTGCAACAGTGACAATCATCATATCCCTAATGTTAAGATGAGTGACATTTTGCTTCCAGGTAGAGTACACTGTCAAGAGAGTCTTCTCCACGCGAAAAAAGAAAGTGGAGCATTTGAAAACTTCAGGGGGCAAAACACAAAGGATGCAGATGGATGAACTGCTTCAGACCAGGGCCGTGGTCTTCACTCACTTCAGCTTTTGAAAATACATTGTCAATTTGCATTGAAAGCGGTCAAGCGCTCTGCCCAGCCGCTTGCAATGACGAATGATCAGTGTGTCGTGATTGCGTCGCGGCAATTTCTCTTTTGCTACATGACTTTAAGTGAAAACATCACAGATGCATGAACCTAAGACATTCGCACATTTCATGGTGGCTTAGGAGCAAATTTACTGCTCTCGCTGAAGGATATTTCAAAGTGCATTCAACATTGAAGACTTTACGCTGAACGCAAGATGATTTACTGTAACACAGGACGCACACAGGAAGCACCTTGAAAGTATACATTAGTACATGAAAAATATATTAATATGGTATGAATGTGTTAACCCAAATCCTATAGGTTTTTCTAATTGTGTGGGCAGTTAGTTGCATGATAGTAAAGCATATGAAAAGAGTTGAGCATATTTATCAATCCAAATGAAAGATATTGTCATTTAAGTTTGGTTTAAATCAGGTGGGCTATGCTCAGGTTAATATGACACACTCAGTATTTTGAGTTCTGTCAAACTGTCTAGACAGTAAAAACACGTTTTTTTTTAGTATTTATGAACATTCATTTTGAAACATATTTTTGTAGAAGCTTGTTGAGATAACCACCTTTTTAATATCATACATTGATTTTTATACTAGTTCAGACTTTCCAGATCTTCCGGATGTGTTCTTACATCCATTAGTTCACAGTATGTTTACAGGTAAGGTCTCCACTGATGTGTTAGTGATGTGTGTGTGTGTGTGTGTGTGTGTGTGTGACAGTTTGTGTCTTTGTTCCTCCAGTGCCCGTGTGGTGTCTCACATTATTCTACTCCTATCATGCAGAAATTGCCCGGACAGCCATTTGGCTCGCGCTCGCCATCCATTTGTAATCCAGATAGAGGGGCCGTGACTGCTCGGGCCTCGGGACAGCAGCAAAATCAATTGGCTAGAAATGACATCTGCCAGAATACGCCACTGGAGCGCTCGTAGGTACCATAAATGAAATCACAAGGCCTAATTGTGTGCTGATTTATTCACTTGTCTGAGTGCATCGCTACTTGGACCAGCTAGTACAGCCCCAGAGCCCTGTCTGTGCGCTTGGTCATACATAACACATTTATTTATTTACCCCTCCCTCCCTTTCGGATTCACAGCATCACTGGGGGACACCGCACCCCAACCCCCCCCCCCCCCCCCATTCCTTTGCTAACCCCCTCCACATTCGATTAATTCACTTTTGTATACGCCGCTCGTTTTCATGGTGGCGTACACAAATTAAATGGCTGTTTGCGACAACTGTCACTTGGCTCAAGTAAGATAAATATGTCGGTGCCTGAAGAGGTGAGGGTGCGCTTTGCATGTGTGACTGCATTCCAGAATAGAGAGACATTTATCCAGTTTGGTTGCCTTTGTGAGGGAAAACTGTTGCAAGTTTTTTACCACAGTTTGACTAATGGTGGGACAGAGTTAAAGCTGCAATTTGACACATTTTGTCACAGGCATAACTGACACCATTATGAGACATCGGGAACACAATTCGAAAGCCACACCAGACATCATTTTCACCTTATATTCTCTCTTGCCCATCTTTCTCCTGACCCTTGATAAAAGGTCACCATTGCCCCCAAAGTGATATTTCCTCCGTGCCATGCAGACTCTTCGGGCCAGCCGTCTGGCTGAAACTTTAACCTCGCTCTAACACAGGCCTAAATAAAACATGAAACAATGCCTGGCAAAAAGTGTGTCTGTGAGGCAGTGGGACATCAAAAATTGATACAGCCCTCTGCAGGCCCGAACCAAGAAATGTATCTAAGCCCCAAGAGTTCATCTCCCTCTCCCTGTCACCTAGGTGACTATGGAGGTTACAAATACGCCTGAGAAGATACCACAGGAAATGGATGGACAAGGGACAGAACCCGGTTTTTCATTATATCATGGCTATAGGACACTGGCAAATAGACAGACAGAGATAGAGAGAGAGAGAGAGAGAGCGAGTGAAGGGAAGTGAAATTGACTTAAAGCAAACAAGAGAAACAGATGAATGCACAGAGAAAGAGAGTGAGAAATAGAGAGACCATAACAAGCGAGAAAGCAATTTTTGCTATGAAATATAAGCAAATGACCTCTCAGAAATTGGGCAGTGAGGCATATGAGAGGGATAAAGAGATGGAGATGGGAGAGTGTCACATTTTGAGAGAGCCCTATTCCTGTGTTGCTGGAAAATCTGCCTTTGATGAAGACATCTCTAAAACATCAAACGCGTCGCCGTGGCCCTCGCTTAGTCGATGACATTTTTCCAATATTTGTCCTACATTTGCCATTACCGACACGAGAATGTGGCATCAAGGCAGTGCAGTGGCCAGTGGGGAGATGGCGGTGCATATACGGTATCGTTTAAACCCGCCGAACAGCCCTTGCCTTTTTCCAGCTCATTAGCCATCCCCCCTTCTTTGTCCCAGGCCATTTGATAGCAGCATTAATCTACGGCTCCACTAGGCTTCCCTCTGCCTATTTACCAGTATTTCATGAAGATTACACCACTCAACCGTGTAAATGTATGCCCCCCCCCCCCCCACCACCACCACACACTTCTAATGTGAGCCCCCAAACTCCACAGAGTACCTTGTATAAGTACTTCTGCGACATAAGGCAGATTAAACATCGCATTTTCCCAAAAGCTCCACGAGATGAGAGGCGAGAGTGAATGAAAGGCGATCAAAGTGTTCGCCAGCAGGCCCTTGTCCCGCCTGTTTGATTTTTTTCTGGATGTTTGTGTGTGTGTGTGTGTGTGTGTGTGTGTGTGTGTGTTTACCACCTACATCCATGGCACGCTGCCATAAACACCGCAGTCCTTTTGAATAGGAACACCAGCCATTTGATGAAAGTCACTTGCCTGTCTGTAGACCTGGCAACATAAACAATATGTCAGGAAAAGTGATGCCCTGCCAGGCACGAAATGTCATAAAAAAAACCATTGACATGCTTTAGAAATAATCGTGTGAAACCCAACAAAATTTAAAAAACTATTTTAAATGTAGATCGAGGAACTTTTTTTGCTCCTTTCTTTTTTTTACCATTTCGTATAAGATACTGAAATAAAATAAATTAAACATAGACATACCGTATGTCTTCAAATTTGAACTCTACCCCAAGACAGGAAAGTTTTACTGATGGGAAATGTTGGCATATGGAGCTCTTAGGGTCAGTAATCCCCAAGGAAGCACCCAGCTCTTTGCACAGTGTCAGCCTGAACCCACATCATAAAATAACACTACAGATACTTTGTCACAAACTTCTTAGAGCCCGGGTTCTCTCTCTATAAAGCAGTGATCTCTGTGTGATCTGTCTGGCAGACTCTGTCTCTCATGGGGTATATGACTTTTTTATAGGGAAAAGACTGCCTAGAACTTGCCATTCATCTAGACATGAGAGGGTTGGGGCACATTTGGCATTTAGACAGTCAGTAGCATGTTTGAAGGTGAGCCCATTCATTCTGCGTATATATTGCAAGGGTTTGCACTGTATAATGAAACCTGAAATCAGTTGTCTGACAATAAATGGCAATTCCATCCTTTTTTTTCATTGTGGCATTTACTATGATGTGCCTTTTTTCCAGGTTTAGGCATAACACGGCAGCCATTCCTCTTGGAATATGTATATCATTGGGTGAAAGCCTGAACAAATTAAACAGCACTGCGTAAAATGAGTGAGGAAAAATACATCAAGGAGACCATGAAACCATGAAAATGATCATGCATTGGCCTTTTTCTTTGAAATATTGGAGGACAGAAAAAAAGGATTGAGGTCTTGGTGTTTTTCTTCCATCCAGCTCAGTCCCAGCTGGCCAATATGGAGTTCAATTTCAGGCTATTATATTGGGCCGATGCTAGACACTGGTTGCTATTCCTCAGCCTCCATTAGTTCTGTGTGACTTTACGACCTGTGACTTTAAGACGGATATTAAAACTGAAATGACCAGGGGATGCCATCACTGTCCACCACACCACATGGCCACCAGTTTCACAGCATTCATTTTTTTTTTCTAATACGTGGAATGAATCCAGTCTAGTTTAATGTGAGAAATGAGAGATAGTTTATTCCTCTTAGCGAATGAAGTGCAGCACATTGCTCTCAAAACTATCTTAGTTATTAAAAAAATCTGTGTATTGGTAAAGTGAATCACTAAGTTCATATGTTAAGAGTTTCTCAAGAGATCCAAGTATGCCAAGAATGGCCAAGTTATGAAGGCAATATACGACTACACGGCTTTGTACGTGTATAGCTCCATTAAGATCTGACGCCTTTTGAAGAAAGACAGCTTTGGGAGGACGTGCGTGGGCGGTAGAGAACGGACAAATAAGATACATCACAGAGCTAAACGGCCCGACGCTTGTTTAACGAGTTATATCAGAGAGCCATCAAAGAGCCTGTTGGTTCAGCTAACACGTTTGGCACTAGCGCTTATCAACGTGTCACTGTCAATTGCGAGGCTAACTGTTCCCCCTGCAATCCCCCACCTAAACCTATCCTGTTTCCCCTCAGCAACAGATGCTGCATTGAAACAACAATTACAAGTGCTAGCGTCCTCATTAAACGTGAATGGCGAGTGTCGCAGCGGTGTCGTCTACACACATGCTTCAAGCCTCGTTTAATGCACAAATAAATTAGCCTGTGCCCCTCTCTGCCATTCCTTTCCCCACTTAAGATAAGCAGATGTGACCTCAAGAGTATCAGTAGCCATGGTTACAATGTAAAAATAATAAATCCCCCTTGCCATCATTTTGATAAGAGGTGACTGGTTTCAAAAAGAAAGCTAATGAAATGGTCGGCCTTAGATAGGGTAGCCTATATTGTATTCTAAACCCATGATTCTGCTTAGGAGTATTGTAAAATGTGAATTTCTTTTTCAACACAGGTTCATTAAGAAGGGTCTCCTCTCTTATATAATGTATTCAACACGACTATTTAGCATCATGTGTATGTGAACAGCAATTACAGTAATAACAGCAACATACAGTATGAATAAGCTGCCAGCTAAACACCTCCACCCACCTTTCTGGATAGAGCGAAATAGAGATTGATTACATACCAATGGGCAGAGCCAATTTCTTCCCCGGCCAAAATTGAAGATGATGTAACTTCTCCACAATTTTATTTATTTATTTATTTTTGACAATTTTGTTTTTCGGAAGAGGATTGGACTGTCAATAAGCACGGGCCATGATTGTGTGCAAGTCCTGCCAGTTCCAATAAAGCGGCGGAGAGATCACCGCAATGAAAGGTGACCTTGGGATAATTGAGATTCATCACAGAGAAAGCCAGGCGGCTGAAGTGACAGGGAGGGGAGTGAATGAGGAGATGGGGGGGGGCTAAAAACACAACATAAATACTACTTCCATTTTATGGGGGAACAGCCAACTGTTGGTTGGACTACAGGACTGGAATCTCAATGTCAATGACTTCATCTATTTAGAGCCAAGGCTTATATAGCGGACTATGTTTTTTGCAAGCGAAACACGTGTGAAATAATTAAAAAAAAAATAAACAGTGCCCTCCATACCGACAAAGAGAAAGAAAAATGATTTAGAGTGGTCTGTATGCTCCCTGGATGAGATAACACACCGGCTGCATGTGTGGAAGAAGCACATGTTTTGACCAGAGACAAGGACAATGACAGCTCTCCATCACGTTTTAACTTGTGTGAGGCAGCGTGGCAGCAGTGCACAGTGTTAAGGGCGCTCTGGAGAGATGGACAACACAGTGAGGGATGAATGGATGTTAGAGGGGGGTGTTGGCACTATACGGGGATGGATTATAGTGTCCTTTCAGACCTGCACAATATGCATGTTTTGTGTCTGGGCTGGAGCCTGCACATACTGTAGCAGCCACACAGAGCTCCTGGACTGGGGGGGTTTGGGATCCCCCAGACATCCAAGGGTTTTCTATGGCCCACAACAATGGCCCACATTCTGGGTCCACAACCCACCTGGCCCTGTCTGATAAATGGTGTTGAAAGAGGACACTGCACACAGCCCAGCATACGGTTCATACACCCAAACACTTCATGTTCCATTGCTATATTCTATTTCTGCTTCTTCTGCTGTGAGGAGGATTTATTTTCTTTGACATTAGATGCTATGCATGCCTGACTCAAGCTTTCCTTCTAGAACCAATGTGTTGATGTTATTTCCAGAAACCTATACAGGGGTATTCCAGACATGCACTGTCTGGTATGGGTCAACTTCCAAGGACACATTTATCATAAAATAACTGAATAAAGCAGACCTTACCTGAGTGCTAAATGCTATTGTCTTTCAAACCCTACACCTGTAGTTTGTTAACCTGCCTTAGAGCCACACAAGACATTATGCACCTGTTTTACTGGTTGAGTTGTAGGGGAGAACGGGGTAATTTGTCACACGGGTTGGTTGTCACAATCGTTATATCTCGGAACCAGAAGGCGCTGTCTGTGAAATGTTGGTATGTAAATATCCAGAATTGGGATCAGAGGTCACCTACATAGTCTTCCTTGGAGTTAGACTGCTGAATTTGAGGTGAGACGACTGTTTGGGTTTTTCATGTCAAATTGAAACTATTTAGCTCCTCAGTATTTTTCTTCTAGGCTTTTACACAATGGGTTTATAACAAAACACTTGTTACCCATACAAAGTATGAAGGGTAAACTATAGTTTAGATTGTGGTTAGCAAGCTAATTAGTTGTCAGATGGTTGTTGGCCTTGATGCTAGCAAGAAATTCAAGTTGGGGTTGGTCGTCACATTTTTTTTGGGGTGTTGGTTGTCCCATGTTATCTCAAGGCTGCAGCCAGAAAAGGAACCCAATAACGAAATACATGGTCAAGCTGTATCCTCACTGACACCCCAGAGAAGGAAAGAATAGAGCAAGAAAAGGCAGCTAGCATGCAAAAGAAAAAAGGGCAACACAATCAAAACAACCCATTGCATCCCAAACTAGACCAGCTGCCAAGGCTACAGTAAGTTATGTAGGCCTATTTGTCAACTTGACAATGCAATTAAACTTTCAAATTTAGTTCTACTTTCTTGCCTTCTTTTTAAGATTATTTCCATTAAGATAACATTGTGACAAACAACCCCATAGTGTTTGACAACCGACCCCTTGATGGGGTTGGTTGTCACAATGTGTAAGGGTGTCTTTGATGATTAATTTCTTCTTTATTACAATAAGATAGAAAAAGTGAGGGGTACACATTTCAAGCCAACACCTTAAGCTTCAATTTAATGTAGGAATGACTATCGAAAGATGTTTAGGTGATGAGCAATTCTCACTAGAGTAAAAAGTGTGCCTACTTACCCCGTTCTCCCCTACACCTTATGATGACTATAGCTGCATTCCAATAGTAGTTGCACTTCCCCTTGTTCATTTACCCTCAGCCCTTGGTATGACGTAACAGCAGACGTTGCACGGAGGGAACTTGGAGTGTGGAGGGAGAGTGGGTGGGTGGGGGAGGAGCGGGGGATTTAAATGGAACCCACTTGCCCTTGTAGTCGCAATGGACCGTCAGTTACATAGGTAGTTGTAGTTCTGAATGCAAATAATACAGAATTATAACATTCTGCTAAGGTAGTCTATATTGCAGAAAGCCATTTCCATAGCATAACAAACATTGAATTTCGACACGGTAACTCAGATTATCAAGATATTGTTACTTACACATGCAAATTGTTTGCTCCAACATATTTTGTTATTTATGTTAGTTTCAACCAAAAACACTTGTTTTAAATAGTCCTATAATTGGCAGCCATTGGTTATAGCAGCAATGTGTAAACTGCAATACATTCACTGGATTGTTCGTATGGAAATAGGATAGGCTAATTGAGTCGTTTTGGAATATATTTATATATATATTTGTCCTGCGGGTGGCCGCGATGTCCTTAAAAGCATACAGTCTACCGGAAAATAAAAGGAGAAGAAGAAGAAGACGAACTGCAATGCACTGTGGGTGATATCCACCTCGAAGTGACCATGGATGTTCACTTGATCACTCAGCCCTCCGAGGGTCTATCTCACGAAGTTCACTTCAGTTTCCAGACAATTGGAACAACACTTAAGATGGCGGCGGGGATTCCCCCAAGGGCAAGTGCCTAGGGAAAGTGAACGAGGGCCTGTTGAACGGGTATTGGAACGCAGGGCATGCCTCCCGTATTAAGACAGTGGAGTGAATTTCATCTTGGCAGGTAGAATACATCTACTGTATATCTGTACGTCTAATGTTGGATAACATCTGTATGATTAAGGGTGTTCGGTGAGGAGTCTGCAGAAAAATCCAATAAAGTATTTCAACATTGTGCCTGTATCAGCAGGGATTAGAAGAATGTATCTAGTACAAATGTGTTTTTGAGGAAAAAAAATAAAACTTGTGCTGATGCGGCCCGAACAACAAGTAGGCAGTACTTTCATTTTCCATAATTAACAAGCGTCATAATCTTTCGAGGATTAAAAGGCCGGCTAACGACCAGAAAAAAATGGGATTTGGTGAAATCAAAAAGGATTAATTACTTCTCATACTTTGCAAGGTGACAGTAATTACTTTCATCCACTCAGACAAAAAAAGTGAATAAAATAATTGTCAGACACTTAATTAAGGGTTTACGGCTTTGACGTAATTGTGAAAGACAAGACAATTAAAAGTCCTATTATTCAATCAAGATACACATGGAGTAATTGGCGTGTTGCTCTCTGGAGGGCTGGCAAGTGTGGGCTCTGTGAAGGGTGGACAGAGGGTCTGGTAAACAGGGATAGGGGCAGTATGAAGGATGGGCCGCTGCATCCTTTCTAACCTATCCAGACAAGGTTATTGCTAGGGTTTCACACTTTAGAAGGGCCCAGGAGGGAGCTCAGCCCCCCTCTATAACAGATTATGGTGAGCCCCATAGGAATTGAGGACGTGGAAAACCTCCCATTAATGTCAAGGTTACACCAGCGAGATGCCTTGAAAAAGTCAATGGGCGTACTCTACTCCCAAGAGGCTCTTTGTGATTTGTTACTGATTTCAGACAGGGCTACCTTACAGATGTCTAGAATTTGGTGGAGACACAAGGGCATGTATGGCTTTAGCATGCTATGTTTAAACACACATCTGATTTGAAGTGTGTGATGGGCTTGCAAATCATCTGGCTGTCATAGCTCAGAAACCTGTGTTCCATCATGCCGTGATATGATGTGAAAGGAAGAAAATGCCAGATATGCTAAAAGTGTTTGTGGAATCTACTTAACGTATCCTGTTGGAATTGGAATTTGGTGAAGATGTGTATGTGTGTATCCTTGTGTGTCTCAAAGTGATACATGTTATAAGATACATAGTCCACAATTTAATTTAAAGGCAACAAATTAAATTTGTTAAGATACAAAGACTACCATAATGACCTGCAATGTAATATACTACGTATATTTGTTTATCACATTTCATAAGCAGCCGTCGCATAGTGCTTCACAACAAATGCAAAAAATATAAATACATTAATAGAGCAGAAAACGATTATGACTGTACATAGTTTAATATGTAAACTAAATATCATAATTATTATTTTTTAATTTAATCAGAAAAAGCCCTTACATATTCAGTATGAACATGTTGTGGCTTGATACATATGTCACTGTAAACATCCCATCATTATCTTTATTAAAAAGAAACAATTGGCATTTTATTTATTTTTAATAGTAATATAGATATTAAATATCCATGCTGTATGCAATGATTATTAAATAACCTAGACGGACATAACTGACAGACAGTCATACACTCGGACAACAGCCTTATTCAGTCTGGCTCTCTTCAAACTCAAGAAGTCTCTCCACTGAAGTGCATGTTAGAGGGCCACGACTTCTCTTCTGTGATATCTAGGTCAGAGTTAATCAAACGTCAGATTTCTCAACCCAAATGACTGATTCGGAGAGCAGCCATCACTCACTGCCAGCCTCCTTATGGTTTGGACTCAATCTCTCTCATTCACTCTATCTCCCTCTCCAGTCTTAATGGCCAGTAGTCCGGGAGCTCTCGCTGGGTGTGCCAGCCATGGTAATGTTCCTCAGGTATATCTTTAATTACCTATCATTTAGTATTCATGGGCCAGGTATTCATCACCGCTTCGCTCATTGCTCTCTGGCTAGCAGGATGGTAGGATTTTCCCATTGAACAATATGCACTTGTCAAATGGAATTACCCTTTCCCATAGAGGAAAAAAGGGGTGAGGGAAAATGAAAGATTTGCCTGGACAGACAAGAGAACGGGAGGTCCTGCTGATGAATGACAATGAAGCTGACATGATTTGGCATCTCAGAACAGTTTTTAAATAGGTCAAAATAAGGCTTGGCTTGGCCCATTGAGTTGGAAGCATATCCTATCAAATTCTCCCGTATAGTGCCTTGCATCCACAGTATTTCTTCTTTCTCTACATGACATCAATTAGCAATGATTGTTAAATACCTGGATCCTATATTGTCTAATCAGCTATTCATATTCCACTGGCTAAGCATCCTTAATGTCCATAATTATAAACATGCATTTGTTAATTCACATAGTCAAACCACTACTATCTTATGTCCGGCTTATTCTTTGGTCATCTGCTCATCGCAGTTATTCTCCGTAAACAGAGTGTAACACTAGTTTTTGTCCGAATACATTTTAACCAAACATCTTTGAACACTTTCTCCATTCCTAGTGCCCAGAGAGAGGTATTAAATTAACTGCAATGCATTAAGATATCGAAGTAAGTGAAGTAAGCAGTTTATTTATGTTAATATAAGTGTTACATCGCTCTTTATTCATATAGTGATCACTTACATATTGTGCGTGTTTCATAAAGCCTATTGGAGTATCCCGAAATTTGTATCCATCAGAAGAGAGAACGCTACAAATTGACACTCGTCTCACTCATATATACTGTAGTATATACACTCCATGGTCTCACTGCCGGTGCACGCCAGAGCAACAGATGGGTGAATGTGTATGCGCCTACAATGGCGGAGCAGGTAAAAATCCTTCCCAATGTCTGTTTTGATGGTTTTTATCATGTTTTATCACACTTATGGATCTGAGATGATGCTAAGTAACTTGCTGCTTGAAGACCGCAGTGCATTAATGTGGTGAGGTAGGGACGAGCGAGGGGACTGCTAACTGCATTAACTGACAGGAAGTTGGCTAAAAGAACCATTCCGCTTACAGCACCTTTAAGTCTAATTGTGGATCAAAAGAACAGCAAGCTGTATCCACGTGTTCTAATGCGGAAAATATGAGAGTGTGAAATCCACTGCTTCATAGACACATCAGAAAAGCCTTTGTTCAACTGGATTTGCCTTGAAGGAATGAACAATCTAATCAAAGCGTGTTCCCCCCAAAGAATACTGTTAATGAGTTGCCGCATTCTCGACATTTTCATTCTGTCTTGTGGGTATATATTATTCTAATAATTCTTGATAGTCTAATTACCACCATAAAAAAAACTGTAAAATGTTCTGAAAATGGACAGTGTCATGTGTAGTAGGCATAACGTAACTTGTCACTACCACTGATATACATGATTTTGAAAGATAGTATTCAAAGGTGGTGAATATCTCGTCATGATCCGCTTCCGGTCCAAAAAAGTGATTTTGACAACAGACATTCTCAGAATTGCTGACTGCACCTTTAAAGTAAAATGTTATTTGATCTTATTTGCATATAACAGAAACACATTTACATACAAAAATAATAAGGACAGAGCGTGTTTAACCGGTCAGCAATGGCATAATGTCCGTTTGTTGTTTTTTTTAGCAGCATTTTGCTCCTCTGATTGAACTATCGGACACTCGCTGTCACTTCTCTGCTTCACACATGCCAGTGGAGGGAAGAACACAAAGATGAAAATAGAATGACAATTATTATGCAAAATGATGTGTGGATGCATTTCTCCATTTTGCATCCCAGTAAACGCTGCATTGTCCATTGTTGGTCTGACAGCCAAGAAAAGTCTAGAATGCCACTCTCTGCTAGAATCAAACCCAACACAGTGCTGTTTACAACTGTGACACATTAACTGTGCCACTCGGGATGAGTAGTCTGCCATTCTTTTTCATTAAACTATTAAGCCTTGATGAGAAGACATGATAATCCCCCTCCTTTTCAATCTTGTGTGCCAGATTGCTCTCCCCCCATCAAGAAATGCATTCCAAGAAGAGAATATTTGGCACAAGTCAGAATGCAAAAAAAAGAAAAGAAGGGAAAAGAAAAGAAACCCAGAGAAATGTTTCACATTGCCCAAACAATGATAGAAATATCTGAATGGCATCATTGAGCTTTCGCATAAAGAGTTTGGACAGCTGGGCTTAAAGATGAAGGAGAGCGATGCAACAAGGAAAATTACTTAAAGTTACACAGATAAATGACAAACAATACGATTTAAGAAAATTGGGGTTAAAGTAGAAATTAAAAATGTCCTACATATCCTTAAATGTTGTTATTGCACCACAGTGCTGTTGACTATAAAATAATACACCTATCATTGTCTTTGAGAGTTGGAGGAGTGACGGATGAAATACAGTGCTCTTCAAGGTGATTTAGTTACAATATAGTTAAAGCTTGACTTCCAGCTTTGACCAAGTCCATACATTTGATGACTTTTCAATGCCAATGAGAATTAACACAATATTGTTGTTCTGTGCAGCTTTAGTGGGTTTTTAATAGCAAATATCATAAAATATAAACGTATTATTGATTTTTTTATGAAATGTATTTTAATGATATACATCATTTCCCCACCATGGATCCTTTTTACATAGTGACCC
This sequence comes from Ammodytes marinus, assembly GCF_949987685.1. Taxonomy (NCBI): domain Eukaryota; kingdom Metazoa; phylum Chordata; class Actinopteri; order Uranoscopiformes; family Ammodytidae; genus Ammodytes; species Ammodytes marinus. The sequence continues at coordinate 7,865,383 of NC_137230.1, read as the reverse complement.
TGCTTTGTTTGTTCTTCCTTTGTAAGATGTATGAAATTCTGACATAAAGTTACATAAAAACAAAGCATCAAAATGTGAGTCCAGTCAGGGCTTCATAAGGGAAAAAAATGCTTTCAACAGGCTAAAGGCTAGTGAGGGGAGAGAGAGCACTGAAACCACTTAAAAACCCAGAAAGGGAAAAAAAGAGAGAGAAAATAATCTGACTGTGCTATGAAGCAAAAACAAACAAGTGTTTGTCTGTACATGTTGACCACAAATACAGAAGAAGCAGCAGCAACATTTTTCATCTCATGCTGCTGGGGGAGGGAGAGGGGGGGGGGGGGGGACTGTTGCTGCTTTGCTTTTTGCAGTCTGCACAGCCATTTTATTGTACACTAAAACCTTTGTTGGCTTTCCTAGAATTTGGCTATCTAAATCAGATATTGATCATACAGTAGTGGAACAAGTTGCTCTGTCATTGTTTTCTAACAGACCACATATGAGACCCATTGCATCTCCACCAACTCTCTAAAAAAATAAAGAAAGTCCTGTTACAATTCTACAAGTAATTTTGATTTGTAAACAGTGGCGGGTTGGGAAAGCAAAGTTTATGTAATAGTGGAAGATTACAGTTGTCTTGGAACTTGCAAGACCAACTTGCTGGATGGAGTCTCTTTATGTTGGCAGCACACATTCTCAGGTTACATCAGGCCGTGTAATTCCTTGTAAAAAAAACAGAAGAATCATTACAACTTATATTAGCATCTGCAATAGGGCAGCTAAGCTGTTAGCATTAAAACACAAGGGGCCTGCCTCTGGCCAGAAGACAGCAATTAACCAACATATGTTGTCTCCTCATCCCTAATGTTTTTTTTCTATCTGTTCTGTGCTTTGCTTTGTGTGCCGTGTGACCAGAAATCTATCCCACGCTTCTAGATAAAGTATATCTCTTGGCAGAATCTCTTTTTCATATCATGATTATATCCAGGCTCCATGCTTTCAGTCGTTTGAAAAATAGGACCAACATACAGTATCTAGACAGTGAAACACTTTGTACACGTTAAAGGGACATGACTAGATTCACTGTGCTCTGATAAATACATCTACTAGGACAACCTTAGAAGGACTAAAGCCATAAACATACTGCAAATAAAAACTGAATTGGCCATTTGTGTAGTGGAATCATTGTACGTTTGTGACGTAGATATTTGTCCGAACCCAAATTACCTAATGCATAAACAAAATGTGTTTTTACCTTTCTTCATCAGGTATTCTTTAGCGCATGTGGCTGTACATTTTTATTGTTAATAGTACCAAAGACAGAGAATGATATCAGCAACATACAGTATGCTGTGTCTGCAGTCAGACAGTGAAAAGGCAGCAAATGAGAAGCTTTACCGTGGCCTTGTTCATGTTAAATTGATGAATGTGTTTCTTTTGCCTTTGTGTTTGCAGCGTGTTATAAAACTGTGGTAGTGTGCAATGTCAGATCATTGAATATATTCCCTCTCATTGCAAGGGGCGTTCTCAAGTTGCCAAGCATTGGATAATGATTCAGATCAGGCAAGTAAAACACCTTTGGGAAAAGTTATTTTATGAGCTACGTATTTTTATTTTATAATGAGAAAACCAATTTTTACGGAAACCTTCTATTGTCAAGATATCACTTGGATCCATCAAACTTGAGTTAATAAGCTTTCGCATTTGACAAAGCCTTGCATGGGCATAGGGTACCATTTGGTCAATTTCAGCACAACATGCCAGTTCTATAGCTGTTTATCAAATTTTGGCCACACACTGCTTGCAGATAGAGAAGGAGCCATTTTTTTTTTAGAGAGAGATTTGTTTGGGTTGTACCCTCTTGCTCCCATCCCTAGCACCAGATGAGAGTCCCCACTGACACAGATCACAGAGGCGAGATGAAGAAAAGCCTCAAGCTGTCTCCAGGCTTTGCACACACACAACAACAAGGGGGCACCATGCTGCATGCCACCTTGTTGTCTCTTTCATGTTGTAAACGCTGGGTGCTGCGAAAACAGATGAAGAATGTACGCCTGTTAAAAAGCCCCACAATGAATCTGTGTAGCTGGCTGTTTGGATTTGGTTTAATTATATTGCAGCTGGGGGGGGCGGGGGGGGGGGTGGGGCTGTGTTCAGAGAGAAAGAGAGTCCTCCAGGGTTACTTCCTGTCAAGGTTAATTCATGTTAAAGATGTGTTCACTGTGATGTTCCATTCCAACAAGTTTGAATTGTATGTTTTCCTCTGCAGTTGAAGTTCAAGTATATACACAACAAAAAGGTAAACACAGATGCCAACGTATTTGTCTGGAAGTGATCTCAACTGCTTTTTTATATCATAACTGTCAAAATGTCAATCGTAGGATTTTGTGAGAGTATATAATTGTGAGAGGAATATATTCGCGTTTTTCGATGATTTAGATCTCACAGTCACATAGTCGCAAAATGTGTCTGTGAAGCATTCTATTCAGCCTGTGTTGTCTGGAGTCATGGACATTGAAGTAACTTTATTTTCAATGATTCATATAAATGCATATTCAATTGATCTTAAAATGTTCTTATGTATATATTTAGGATTGTATTAATGCATTTTTAAATTATGTATTTATTAAGTGTTTTAATGTACATTGTTTTATTAAATAAAGAAACGCTCCATTTCTATGACCCTTTTGGCCCTCCATCATATGTGGTTGTAGGCTGGTCCAACCAGGCCATCGTACTTAATTGAATTTGTACAGAAGGTCTAGAACTGCTCTATTTGGCAAACGTTCACTCACTTGGAGGCGGGTGTCTGTTGAAGTTTAAAACTATTGGATCTGCCCAGTGCCACTCTGGATCAGCCCACCAATCGCGCACGTTTGGTTGTGACGTATGTCATGAGCCGGCTTCTGACAGTGCGTTCCAGTTGTACTGGGAACTCTGAAATTTCCGACTTCACTACATATTCTCAATCAATCAATCAATCAATATCCTTTATTTAACCAGGTAAAATTCATTGAGATTAAAATATATTTTTCAAGAATGATCTGGCCAAGAATATTGAGTGTGTTCCAGTTTTACTGGGAACTCGGAAATTTCCGACTTCACTACATATTCTAGTCTATGGATCTACCGGTACCTGGCAACGGTAACTTGCTAGAGCCTAACGTTTAGTTATTTGGATGAGAAAGGTTGTAGGCGTCCATACTTTCGCGAGCAGATGCACTGGAACACAGACAGGTCGGAACTCGGAACTACCAAGTCGGGAATCTCAGAGAACAAAGGTACGCAGCATACAACTGAAACTGGAGCGCAACTTCGATGTCATCGTTCTCAGCCACTCGCTCTGTTCGCTGATTGGACGGCCGGAAATTTTCCTCAGCTAGATCCCACTAATACCACCCAGCTCCAGGCTGACTACTGAAGGGAAAATGAAATTTGAGCGGAAGTAGGTAGGCAGGCGGAGCCAGGCTAATGTGGGTGCTGAATATCTGATTTTACATGAAGACTGATTAGAAATCCAAGATGTGCACAACACCAAGGGTAGCACTGTTTATACCACAGACTGTACAACACACACTAACTATCCTCCTGTAATATAATGGTGGACAACACCTCTTCTGGCTCATAATACGCACATCATTGGGGAGCTCTTTGTGGGATCAGAGCAGATAAATAAACACACAAAGAGCAGTAAAAGTGTTGCATGAGTATTTCAGCTGTCCAATGAATATTATGCAGGCAGTGTCAGTGACGATGCATAGGCCTTCATGGTTAGTTTGTTTTGGTTTTAAAAAAACGTGTGAGAACAGGAACTGGACCAAAACTAATAGACAACTGATCTTCTTTTTCATTGGTCCAGACACAGGAACATTAAATATATAATATATTGACAGAGTGTGGGCATTTTAATTGTGTGGCTGCCCTTTGGTGAACTCTGGGATCTTGGATTGTGCCTTTATTTTACATATTCTTAGCAAGGATTATAGAAAAAATACATACTGAACAATGTCTGATACTTATATGGGCGAGGTCTGGAAAATATGCTATGGATAAAAACTTGCAGGAGAGGATAGAGAGTGAATCTGAATGTATTAAAACAGTATTGTGTGTGGCTTTCTTTCTCTCTCTCCCTCTTTCTCTCTGTCTTTAACTAATAATCCCATAGACTCTTTGTAAAGCCCTCGATGTCAAATAAAAAAACTATATTATGGAATTGAATGAGGCTTTTAATAGAGTCTGGAGCTGCCGGAGCACGTTGGACCAACACTATTTCTGGGGTGAATTCTAATGAGGAAATAGATCCTCAGAATGCTTGCTGAGTGGGAGAGAGACAGGAAGAAGAAGAGACAGTAACTCAATGAAAAATGGGAGTTCACTGACAACATTAACCTGTTGTGCTTTGTTCTGTATGCGGACATACATTTGCAATTTATCTGCTTCCTCTGTGTTTTGCTGAGAATCCCTTTAGGAAATCCTGTATATTTGACCTGCGTTAAAATTGTAAAGCTTGCACGTGCCTAACCATACAATAGAGGCGATAGAGTAAAAGCCATGCAAAAAGAAGGGGTCTGACTATATAGTGGGAGAGTCCCTTGACTGCTCCATTCATACATATACATAGAGCATGCGTCTGTAGATTATTCACCGACTTGCTCGAGGAGTCACTCGATACTTATGGATATTTTTTCACCTACTTCTGATTCAATATCAACTTGGAAAAAAACTCTGCAATGCCACCGCTGCTCATGTTTATCCGATCGATGGCACGCCCAGCAGAAAAAAAAAATTGATTAAGATAAGAATCGAAATGCTCCAAAATTCAATCAAAATCAAGGGGCTACTTCAGAGATTCACTTAGGATTGATCATGCCGATATGAGGTTGTGGACAGTAAGACTGACAAGCAGGTACACCTTGGGCCCTGTGAGGGAATAAACATCGATAGCGTATTGAGGATAACATACTATGATTTATCAGCCAGTGTTTAAAATTATTGGGGGCCATTTTTTTGTTAACTGGGCCATAAAAGAATAAAAATCCTCAGAAGGCCTGGCAGGCTTTTTGAGGGTAAAAAGTAAATCACTCCCCTTTCTAAGCGCAATGTCCTTCCCTGTTGTGTCTTTGCACTCTGTGTTGCGGACAGACTATTATCTGTGACATATGTACGGTTACCGCAGAGACACAGTGCACCGTGCCCTTCAGTTGAGTTATAGTTGCCATCTAAATGTATAATATGTGACTTAAAGTGAAGATTAGGCCCCGTTCCAGATTTTGTTTTATTTTTGTAAGTCAGTATACTCGCATGTCATATTTTGCAGTAGTTAACAGTGGCCTATACGGCAGACCCCCTCAGAGCCACCCAGGATTACTGTAAATTGCTGTGAAGATAAAGCTGTTGCCTGGGAGTCAGACAGGACCGTAATTCTCCACTCCATTCCTATTATGGGCTTTTCATTTCTTCCATTTACTTCATAGCGACTGAACGGGACTAAACTCTTCATCATCCTTGGAACTGTTACCGTCTTTGCCGGCGCACAGTACCTGCCCCCTATGTACTCCCAGAATGGATGCCACCCGACAAAATACCAAAGCTCAGTCAAGCTTCAAGGAAAAATAACAAAAGCCGAATGAAACACTATTGTGTCTATTGTCTTCAACCTACTGAAGCAAACAAAAGCTCTCTGCTGTCTGTGAATGACCTCCGTGCACAAGCGCAGCATCGCACCGAAATGTGTAACTAATCCTGAATTCACCAGATTAAAAAGAAGTTGTGCTCGGTGGCATTAGGAGGATAAATAATATTAATCTGCCAGACACACTCCATTTCATTTTACTGGATGCTGACATGCAAATGAAGCTCATTTGTATAATCTTTTCAAATTAAAAAAACTAATAATCAAACCATCAGAAGCCATTAATATTCAATTAGGAGAGCGGTTAAAGTGCATTCACAAATATACCACATACCTCAGCCCTTACGGTATAAGATAGTTCCCACTGCTAGACCTTAGATGGGCCTCCATGCACATACACAAAACTAATTTAGAAAATCCATACAAAACAGCATAAATAAAGCCATGATTCAATACGGTTACCATACAACTCAATGACAAGCACCAGTTTACACAGATGCTCACTGTTCAATAAAACAATTAAAATAAATAAAATAAAATAAACACATACTTTGCTGTTTGTTTGTTGGTTTGGGGACTGGGGAAGGGGTAAATCACTTGTTTTCTTTTGTTTCCTACAAACCCCTACACTGCTGCACAACAACAGGATGATATGTAAATGAGAATACAATCTTTCAATGCTACATAGTTTTTTAGGATCCCCCCCAACAACATATTTGTTTGCTATAACTCAGATTGAAGTCTGTGACCATGGCACTACTTGCCAGTGTAAGCACCCTGTCTCATCCCTGCAAATGTTAGGATCTTCGGGTAAAAAAAAAAAAAAAGCCCAGATGTGGTGCTGACTTGACCCATGCAGTCAGCCTCATCGCGGCTCCTCTGCTGAATACTAATGTACACCTGCAAATGCTTGAGCGGGCTAAATAGATGTCTTGTGTCCTTTCAGAGTCAGATCCTGTGGTCTCTGCTATCCGATCCCTTTAACCCTGTATTTTAATATTAGAAAGTAGAGGGTAGTTTCCCTTCAATCATGCATCCACTCTCTTTATACTGAGTATTGAGTTTAGAGCCGGAGACGGTGGCAAACCCTTTGGATGAATGGTAGCAACACTGCTCGTATGTCATGCTAACCGATTTTGCCCACGTATACAATAACTGTGGGAATTAGTTCCGAGTCTGTCTCCCACATTCCGCTTTTCTATTTCTTCTTCTTGTCTCTTTTTCAAGTTTGAAAATCCTCTTAAGAGAGGTTTTCCAAAATAACAGTATCTTCAAACAAACATTTCACTTTTAATCATTGCATTTGCCTCCCTTATACAATTCACCATGGTATTGCAGGCCCCTTTTGAAGCTGTTCTTTTTTTTCCCGAGTGTCCACCGGGATTTGCTCCCCCGTGGCCTCTCTGCTTACACCAAAGCTTCTCTTTTCAAAACCCAGCTTTGAGTAAAGACGGAAAAATGGAAAAGAAAAAAAAAGGAATCCTCACAGGAAAATAGGTGGTGAACTGATGAACAATTCGCTGGTGCATACCTGACAGGAATAGCGATTGTATCGGCTTGTCTGTTCCTCAGTAACACGGAAATATGATTTCTCACCGGACACTCACGTCAATCAAGAAGTTGTAGAGATGATAGCCTACTTGCGCGCAAAGAGATACACTTACCCAGTTCAATATGCACATCCATGTTCACCGTGATGACCCAACAAGGAAGAGACAAAGAGAAAAATCCTTTCATTGTGTCTGCTTTAATGTTTGTTATCTCTGATACTCAAGAGTCGTCTGGAAATATTCCAATTTTCTTTTTCAAATAATCATTACATTTTCTTTTTACCTCTCTCAGATTATTGGTCATTCTTAGAGATAAGGTATCTTTGTCTTCTTGGTCAGTGCCAGTACACATCTTTCAGCACCTATTGAGACGGTAATGAAATGATAACCCCCTTGTTATCCCTTCCCTAAGAAATTTGAAAATGCAAGCCGCAGTGCCGCAAAATAAATCGGGATAGTTTGGCGTATAAACACCTTATCCTTTCCTTATCACTGTGTGTTGTGTAAATGCCTCCCCCAACTCAAGTCAAGCAGCTGTTAGTAAAAAAAACAAACAAGTTATAAAGATAACAATGCAATGAGGATCTGCAAGGCAACATGATGCAAGATGAATTTCTGACTCCTGAAATGCTGAGCTACTACTTACTGTTGATCAGATGAAGATGCCAAAACCAACAGAGTGGTAAATGCAGCAGCTTCCAGGCAGATAGAACACACACCTTAGACACCCTGATGTAATGCAGTTTATACAATACATGACATGACAGGAAGTCACTGGGATGCTCGGGCGTTTGAGACAAACCTGCATCCACACAGATCAAGCACCGGAATAATGTTAAGATATTGTATTCAAGGAGCGGAATAGATGGGTTTCTCCATTTTGAAAAAAATAAATAAATAAGGAAAAATTACATATGATCCGGACTAAATGGATAGAGCAACACTAGCATTAATTTGGAGTTGTGGTTTCAGTCCTCACTATTGATGTAAGTACGGTATACACTCCTTGTTTTTGGTAAAACATAAATGTAATAAGAGCAGTAAGACTGGACCAAAACAGTACAGTTATGAGCTGTATAACCAAAGCATTTAGTTGAGATACACTCTGTAGAGCTAAAGAGGATCTGACAAGTTGGTTAACAATTCTCTATTGGTGTGTCAATTCATTTCAGCAACACCTTAATAGTGTGATTGAGTTGATTGACCCTTAGTTCTTGTTTTGTTTCTCTTAATATATCATTTGAAAATAAATGAATTGTCATATCACAAACTTGCTACATTATATCAGTGAAGAACATGTGGAAGGTTCATCCATTCTGACGTCAAGTTCTGTGTTCCCAGATGATCATATGGTGGTATGCAGGATTTAAATTAAACTGGGGCCTGCTTGGGCTGGATTGAATTGAGGAGATGAATGCATTCTGCATGCACTTCACTTTATGCACCACGTTATGTTAAAGACTACCAAATGAACACATAAAGGAACAACACAGGCTATACGAAAAGGCACACATGCAAGTCAAATCGATAAGTCATTGGAGTGGCCATAGAGTGAACAATCAAGAACAATACTGCACAAAAGAGCAGATAGCAAATCCTGCAGTGAATAGCATTACCTGATAACATCTGATTAGGAACACACCCCGTAAAAAAAAACACTTGTTATTGTTGTATGGTCCAGGCCCGTTTGCACACATTCTATCAGACAATATAAGGCATCAATGTGAGAGAAAAACAAGAGCCAGGAGAAATCTGCAGGCTCAAGCTGTATCTCGGAGGGCACATAAAACACAGTGACCTACCACCGCGTTTCAAGTTATGATTTATGGATCGGCCGATACTATTCTTTGTTCTATTCCAAAGCACGGCAGCCGATAAGGCCCCAGCACAATGGCCAGATAAGAGAGGCACAATTGGACCCCCATCCCAGAGACGTGTTAGTGTCTGAAATCTCCTCACACTGCCTGTAATTCTGCTCCACTCTAGCCCAGCCCTGTAACAACAGACCCCTTGATAATGTTATTGCTCATGGTTCGTGACCAGGGAAGATAAGAGAAATAGGTTTCTTTAAGCCGCACACAGGCTTAACCTATGACTCTACTTATAGCAAGCCCCAAAGACCCAGACAACCCCGTTAGCTTGAGTTTTTTGTTCAATACCTCAATACAGTCAACGAGTAGGTCTTAATGCTTCCCACTTCGTACTGTATGCGTTGCGTGCGGGAATGAAAAGATTGGCTGCTTATGCAAATCCATATATCCACAGTTTGAAAGGCTCCACTCAAAATGCTATATCTATGCAAGCCATTCAGCATCAACACCCGTATTACTTAACCGCATGTGTATCGTGTAACTTGTTGGGGTTTGCAGTGTTTCCTATATTAATTCATACCAGTACATTCATGTGACACAGGCTAACGAGGGATACACAGAACATTGACGATGCAACAAACTAGTAATCTTCACATAATAGGGATTGTATGTTGCAGTAGATTGTATAATGATGTACATTTAAAGCTGTATTTTTATTTTGGTTTTAACAACAAGCAAACAAACAAAACATGAACAGACACGACATAAGAATGAAGACAAAGTAAAAAAAAGAAAAAGAGGACACGTGTGTATGCTGTTCATTGTAACAGTGTTCCCTCCTCTATAATAATAATAATAATAATAATAATAATAATAATAATAATAATAATAATAGTATTATTATTATCTTTACATACACTTATGTATCTTTCTGCAGAGAAGAATCAGTAATTGATTGCAAGTTCACACACACACACACACACACAAACACACACACACACACACACACACACACACACACACACACATTATATGTCCTGTGATCTCCATTTAAAGCTGTATTAATCAATAATTTCATATTAGCAGTGGATCACATTGCTACGTGTAATGCAAAAGGTGTCACTCCTATTGATGAATTCCCACAGCATGTGTAACCCAACCAAGATGTACTGCTTAGTTCTAGAGAGCTATTTGATGTATTTTGGATCTGTGCTAAGCAAAACACCCTCTCATAAATTGTCTGTGTGCAACCAGCCAACGTAAGTGGCTAGCTGTTTAACATAGTGAAGCATCTATCAAGCTACTATTTCCCACAAGACCGTTAACTAAAACACAATGTTGTTCTGCTGCCTCCCAAAACACTCCAAAAAAGGCTGCTAGTAAATTAAACATGATATCTGTAAGACCCCAAGAAAATGCTGCAATTATATTAAGGTCACATTCCTTAAATAAAGTGCATAATCCAAACGCCAGGTTTAACGATTTCAAACTATACAACTTTAACAATAGCATTGAAACAAAGGTCATTTCTGCACGCAGCTGAATTATGGATGCTATAACTTCTAAAACTAAAAACATCATAGAGAACACCATCTCACACTCCGACACACGTGTGTTGTAAATTTCCCACTGCAACCGTATCTGACATAACTCTGCCACAGGGGAGACGTAGCTGGGATATAAAAAGAAGAGGGGGATGGGGGATCCGACAACAGGTACTACTGGGGTTTTAGAATGGGCACCTCCCATCCCAGATGTTTAATTGAATTCAGCCTTCAGCACCAACAGGAACAACCATAAATTCCGGTATCCCTGGAACACCCTCCCCTACACCTGCTCACAGTTATAATGAACCCCTCCACAAACACACACACACACACACACACACACACACACACACACACACACACACACACACACACACACACACCTAACTATCTCTATTCTTACATCCTATGCCTATGGAGAAGCTGCACCTATATATAGCTGAATGTATGTATAACTCACACCATTTCATTGCTTTATAAATCATCCCTTTGCTTCCTATACATTGTTAAAAATCACATCAACCTTGAAAGTTTAAAATACACTTTGTTCAACATTTTAAGAACCATGCCACTGTGGCCACTGATATAAGATCAACCCTTCAGAGTCACATTGCTGTATTATATCTAATACATTATTCATACAAACATGTTTTAATGAATCGGACACATAACAAAGGCTTTTTTTTGCAAGTTTATTTGTAGCTGCACTGCATGGGATAGTGTTTTTTTTTTTCTGTACTTAGGGAAAAAAAGAAATGTAAATGAAAAAAATGTAGTTGTCGAGCACAAAATCAATATTTTTTGCCATTGTGATAGAAGAGACAATGGGCTAGAACGGAATTTTTACCAAAACAATAATTCATATGTGGCTGTAGCAAAGATGCGTAGTTTATGTTTTACATACACAAGCTATTGATACAGGACGTTTGATGTTCCAATTTTGATGAACTGTCAACACCTTTCCAGCTTTACCACAGTATTTACCTGTGGAGTTTATTCTGGATATAATATTTCCTCTTTATTCTCTACATTTCGTCACTTTGTTTGATGCTCAATAATAAAAACAATGTCCTTCTCATTTTGGTTTTCTCTCCCGTGGCTAAAATAGTCTTCTGTGGCTATTTATTTGTAACTGAAAGTCACCCACTGTGACACTGTTTAATTGTGACAGGATGCACTGTCCTTCCTCCTGTATGCAAGTCTAATGCTTTACAAACATACCCACCACCCTAAACTTTTCAAATCAAACATTCTGCACTGAGCCTAATGCCAAAAAATACTGCTCACTTCCTGTGAGTTCAGTGCACTGCTCAAGGGACATTTGGAAGTATTTGTTGAAGGAGGGCAAAATGTCACACATTTACATCACCCACCTGCGCTATCTAATACATAATTCCCCAGTAACACTCTTGTCAACAGACAACTCTCTCTGTCTTTCTTGATCAAAAAAAGGCAAGGGGAACAAGGTATAATACTCCCCTATTATAAATGAACCAGGATATGTTTAAGTGACAGAAAAATAAAATGAAGAGATCTCCTCTCAGATGATTTCTTTTGTGCTGCCATGTTGACATTAACCATACACAGCCTGAAATACACCAACCTTTGTTCTATCAAACACTGATTTTGAGTGCGCATGTACAAACTTGTCAGATGCTAGAATACAAACAGACCTGCCTTTTTTTTTTACTTCTCATCATGAATCATTACTAATGAGAAATTTCCTCTCCGTCCACAAGAGCGTCAAACAAATGATCGGAGGCTTGGGTTTGAGAGGGGCCCCTGAAAATGGGTTTGAACAATTGATAACGGTAATGCAGTCGTCAAACATGTGAGTGAGTTGCGGGCTGAAGGTTAAATATGATCAGCGGAATTGAATCTGACAAAGCTACATTACAATCCATCTTGGGATATTAAACATTTCAAATTTTACGAATTAGGGACTAATCAGGCTGCCGAGATGAGTGCGAGATGGATGGGCTTGCTTAACAATCACAAAACAGATCTGACGAGAGTAAACGGCATCAGAGTTGACATATGATATTGTAGACTGAGGGCGGAGGGGAGGAGGGGGAAGGGGGGGGGGGGGGGGGGTGAACTCCTAAATCATTGTGCATCCTTTGAGATTGAAACTTTTAGAAGATTCTGCAGTGAAGGCTGAGAATGGTTTGGATTGGATGCTGGTTGGATAAACTAATACATTTGCTGCTTTTCTTTTATTATTTTTGGGTCACTGTGCGATATTTTCTTAATGATCTAACCCGGTTATCTGTCGCCATTGGACATAATTATGAGGGGATTACACACTGGGCTGTCCGTAATCGTGTTTGACATTAATAACCTGCTTGATGGCTGCTGGCTGCTATGTGCTCCTGGTGGATATCATTTGTACCATACAGAAGAAATAAAGAAGAAAATCAATAGCTTAAAGACACAATCTTGTTAGGTGTTGGCTTAACAAGACTTACCTTTGTGAGAAATAAAGGAGCAATTTGTTGAAAACATCATAGCCGATTCGTACTTGGTATTCTGCCATTGTTATGTTATCACATATGTGCCAAGCTAGAATGGATAGACAAACTTAACAAAAGGAAGCGTGACTTAGTCAGTGGTCAATTGATACATGTGCATTGTAATGTATCAACATGGTTTTCAACTTAAGCAACATAACGTTCCCCCCCATCATCTTGAAAGGGAACTTGCGCAGAAAGTTGGCAACACAACAAAAGTTTGACAAAGTGGGATGAGCGTGTGTGTGTGTGTTTGTGTGTTTGCATGTGTCTGCGTGTGTGTGTATGTGTGTGCGCTGGATGTTGGGGGAATAGCTGTTTATGAGGAGGATCTCGACGATTTATCCCAGACAGCTGCATGGTTGACAGGCCATCATTAGCGGAGTGATTCCTCAGGTTGTCTTCGTTCCCTGGTGGCCAAGACAAACTGCGCAAGATCTTAATTGCTGGTATGAATAAAAGTTCATTTTCCGAGGGGGGGTGCTATCATTATAAAAGGCAGTATAAAAGATTAGTAGGAAGATGGATATGTCAAGCACTGCACTCTCACACTCCTGCAATGAAGTGGCTAATAAACCTGAGATGGGCCAGAGGGTGATTCTGGGACAATAGAGAAGATGAATGATGTTTATCTCCAATTACAGTACATTGGTATGACTGTCTAAGTTAAGAAAGGGTGTAAGAAAGGGGGAAGGCAGATGTAGAGATCGACAAACAGGGACACAGAACATGTCAGCCCTTTGGAGAGAGAAAGAGCCTCTTTTGAAAGCCTTTCTTGTGATAAAAACTATTTTCCACCATAATCTTCTTTTTGATTGTCCTGAGAAATGTTTTATGACAGTGAAATGAGGGGTTGTCTGTGTTGTGAACGATTCCAATGTCAGGCAGAAGCACCCGAAAGCCATTCTGAACAGAGCTGCAGTCTGGAGAATGCTGTGTGGTGAAATGGTACCCATTATTATTGTGGTCAAGAGACTGTGGAAGAGGAAGTATTAGGAGTGGTCTCTGGGGATGGACACTGGGGGAGTTTAGGGGCCTTAGCGTAATATGGCATGGGAATAATGATGAGCAATATATATCCCTGATCCACTCCACTAAATAGCTCTTTAGTTCAGTGGGGCATGACTATATAGTGTCTGGTTCTCCTGACAAAGGCCAAACAGTATTCTGGGGGTACTGTCAAGTGGCAATGCGGGTTGAAAACATGACAATGTGTTAAATAAAAGTAAAGTTCTGTGGTGACTGCATGATATTTTAGAGACAAACTGTTATATTGTATAGCTTTTATTAATATTATTATTTTTTTGAGAGAGAGAGGCATGACAATAACAATGCACTTTAGGGCTCCTGCATTATTCAGCTGGATTAGCTGTTAAGAGACAGGTCCTAGCGCGTGCACATTGGTGGAGACAAAAGAGTCACTTAATCAATGTATCATTTGTATATTTTCATGACACTTATTACTTGAGGAAAATATTTTGACCCCCCTCAACCTCCCCACTGCTGTTGGCCCTAGGTTGCCAGTTCCACTCCTCCAACTAGGACGCCCATGGTGGCAGTGTTCTGTAGTGTAGAGACATTTTGGAGGGGCTATTTCTACCATCCACTGACATCAGAATAACTGCTACAGCACGAGATTGGCTGGGATATGATTGCATATTGAAGGCATAATGTCAGTTTTTGACATTGAAGAGCCCATTGTAGGTCAGTAGCAGGCTATAAGTCAATGCTAATAACAGCTGAGGCTTTCGCTGCTTAGCCCTGAGATTTTACAGACAGCCCCTTTCTCCCAGGCTATATGAACAAATCCTTCCTCCTTCACTGTGATGGGCAGACTCTTAACTCTAGCAGTCTAATTTACTCCAACGTAACAATTGACTGTATAACCTGAAGCATGTGACTGATGGCGAGCACACAGATGGGAGTGAATTGAGCAGGAGATAGGAGGCAATGACTGTGTTTAGTTGATTTCTTATGGCAAGAAAGTTGCAATTTGGGTGAAATTATGAGGAATGTATTATTAGCTAGTGTGCCAGGATGTTCAGTAATGGTGGTCAATTCAATGTAATACTTTCATTACAACAGGAAGCACTCACTGTGCACTGTGTGTCAGAGAGAGGAGGACCATTTCTTAGAATACTAATTGTCTTGTGATTTGCAGAGGCTAAATTCATGGAAATACAGCCTTCCATTTCCACTGCCAATGACGGAGTATGCTCACTCTCCATATAGGCGGAAGCTGTTTGGAAATTACTTCTGGATAAACCTATATGTGTTTCATAATTGACGCAATCCACACATTGTATTTACATGTAACTTTGTGTTTACGTAATTGTGGAATCATGCCTGAATAATGCAATATTACATTTGTATGTATGCATTAAACACATAGTACAATTGTAATTGCATTGTTTGTCTGCATAATACGACAATACAATTTCCCTTTTGGGGATGAATAAAGCATACTATCAATCTATAAATTCCCTATGAACCAAAACTATTAGACAATCGTTTCAGCTCAACTTGAAGGCAATGAAGTGGAGGACATAACAACAATAATCAACCTTGATCTCTTACACACAGACTCTTCCTTTATCAAAGATTCCAGTCATTATAATCACTTCTGAACTGGTTAGAGTGTTCAACATTTTACAGCCTTTGAATAAAAGCTTAAAGGGCTTTTCACCACAGAAAAGAACAATGGCCGACAATTATGCATAACCACATAATACATGTCAAACAGGGACTCCAGATTCAACTCCATTGAAATGTTTTAAGTTTATAATAGCTGAGACACTGTGATTATATGAGACACTGAGGCACATTTATAAAAGCTTACAAACAATTAAAAAGGAAAGAATCCATTAGAAGAGCGGCAACATATAATGATGTGCTGCTACAGTAAACAACTACAATGATTATGTGCTTCAGTAAAAATTGCTTAGATCTCTTTTCTTTTCAAGTCAATCAAAGAACAAATGTTGCTTACTTTATTTCCACAGTGAAATGTGGTTGTTTCAGCTTGTATCACAATTAAAGTTCTTCACATAAATTCTCTATTGATCTCCAGTTATTTTATTACAGGAAACATTTATGATTTTTTTAATAACAATATCTATTCACATGATTTAATTCTGGTTATTCCTAATAAAATGTCATATGCCATTGCAAAGGCAACATCATTACTTTAGTTTGACTGGGTGATTTTCTCATAATATATCGTTTGTAAATACAGGGTCAAATTATTGAGATATTGTCGTTAACGATCATTTTTAAACATTTAAGAATGTTAAATAAAGCCTTGACATGTTCAACTTCAAAGTTTTGTTTTCTTTCTGTGGAAATGTTTTCGGCTTCCTCACAGTAGTTGAAATAGATTTAGTTTTTACATGTTCTAGATTCAAAAGTGCTTAATGATGTTAATATATCAGAGACAAACCTTTAGGACGGTACAGCATTCATAATGGGCGGCAGTGGCGAAGTGGGTAGGAAGATTGCCTCTGGAGTGCAGGGTCGGATGTTCGATCCCCTGTCTCCCCGCCACATGTCGAAGTGTCCCTGGGAAAGACACTGAACCCCAAATTGCTCCCGATGGTTCAGAGAGCGCCTTGCATGGCAGCTACTGCCATCGGTGTATGAGTGTGTGTATGAATGGGTGAATGTGGTAAGATATGTAAAGCGCTTTGGGGCTGAGAAAATCGGCTAGAAAAGCGCTATATAAGTCAAGTCCATTTACCATTTACCATAAATATCATGAGGTATATTTATTGTTTTGTTGTTGCTGCATATTAATGTGCATACCTTCATTAGATGGGAGGGCATACAGTATACATAGCCTAGGACAGCTTTTAGCCCCGATATCTTGTTTACAAAGGCAGTTTGAAACTTAAGTAATAATTGTTACACCTGGAATTATCCTGGTGGTAGAATAATTCATTTGAAAACATTTATAAATAAATGCTTTTCTGACCTCGACCTGCAGTATTATACGTGTTGATCCCACTGCTGGATAACACACTGTCTTTCACATTATTGTGGTATGTAAAAGTGTTGGTTTCTATCATTATATGCAGCATATGATTCAACTAACATATATAAGTCAATATTTATGTACAGTTCTTGAATGCTGCTGGTATGTGTGCTCTTACATGCAGCCCATGTCTTATATAAATACAAACTGACAGTAGTGAGCAGAAGACAAGCAATGTGCAGAGCGACAGTAACAAAAGTTGACACATCTGCGTCTCTTTCCAGCTTATTTTTGGTTACAGTGTGTGCTTTCCAGTTTTGACTGAACTGTGCCATCTCCCCAAATAGCAATCAAGACAGACACATTGGCACTTGGCATTCTCTCCATTTCTGGGTGTCATTGTCCTTCATGCCAGTCTAGTTTCCCTCCAGGATTAATGAAGTGTTTCTAATTCCGCGCCAACACTGGCCCAGGCAAAGCTATCCAAAGTATGACAGCTGTCCCAAAAGAGAATGATTTTCACCTTAATGTATTATCAGTGCACGAGTGACTGATTGTTATCATAACCTTCCGAGTATGACTCAGAGGAAGGTGACCTGACTGGATTGAGTTATATTACACGTATCCATTGGCTGTGGAACAGAGCCACAAACATGCAATGACTGCACTCCACACCCGTTATTAAAATGTTCACTGGTAGGAAAATAAAATAACTGATGCTTCGCTAAAACCCTCCCACAAACAGTGTTTGTCCAATTGAAGCATAGCAGTGGACATACATGTAAATCACACACACACACACACACACACACACACACACACACACACACACACACACACACACACACACACACACACACACACACACACACACACACAGTGAGATGTGAGAATGCTGACTTTTTTTGTGTGAGCCAGGCAGATCTATCCTCAGTCTTTCGGCACCATATCATGCATATTCCAGACACAAATTACATGATTGTGCTTTTAAAATGAGTCAGCTGAAGACAAAAAAGCGAGCCGGTGACAGTGGCTGTTCTAGACCAAGTCATAAAGCAAACTTCAGTTTAATTAGATACCGGGCTACAGCTGATGACACGTGTCAAACGGTTGGCAGGAAGGAAAAAAAAAATCTGCCTTTTCCCTATTTCTCTGAAATCAAGGGGCCATTGTATCAAAAATTGGCTCTTAATTAAAATTGTATGTGTGCCGTGCTCTCTTTTCATCTTCCATGTGACACTGTTCAAGAGCCGCAATTAACTATATTCATGAACAATAAAACAAAGCCGATCATTCTCAAAAGAGTATATGAAATCCATAATTATTTTGAATCAGATGAATCTGTTCATTTCAAAGCAGATTGATGACAGCTATCACAATGAGAGAAAGAGAGACGTCAAATTGGCTGTTAAATACATGTTCAGACTGAACAGCAACCTTTTCTGTTTGTATTTTCTTTTTTCTCTGCACTTTTAACTTCTACCTTAGTGGCACAATGAGTATAAGTAAGTGTGCACACTGACCCCAATGTACAGTGAATGAGTAATGTATATTAATGCGAGCGGTAAATGATAATCGCCCTGACATGAAGCTATCTGGTGGACCTTGAATTACAGCGATTACACATTTGTGGGAGCCCTCCAACCAGCAGAGTGGCACACCAGAAGGTCAGAGGGTGAATATTTAAATCTCATTAGCATCTTAAATGTCTTCTGATGCAAAGAATGCTTCATGAAAACGTATGGAACAAAAAAATATAAGTTATCACAGTAGGCAGGTATTTTAATCTATACAGTTTACCTTAATAGCAGTGATTTATGTTCACTCAAGGCTAAAATGTTAGTCATAAGAGCTGACTATTAGCAGTGATTCATGTACACTCAAGGCTGTAATGTTAGTCATAAGAGCTGACAATATGACTAAGAAGAAAATGAACCTTATGTAAATAATGTTAAAAAAAGCAAAGTTTTACAATGAAAAACATGCTCTTATACTCTGTGAATTTGCATTGTAATTTTTTTAATTTATTTTTTAACCTTTATTTATACAGGTATATCCCATTGAGCCCGAAGACTCTTTTGCAAGGGAGACCTGTTTTCCTTTCCCACGTTACCATTCACACACACATTTGTACACCGATAGCAGGCTAACTATCGTCATTCACACAAGGCAAGGTGGGTTAAGTGTCTTGCCCAAGGACACAACAACTATGACACAGGTGATCGAACCTCCAACCCTTTGATCATTGGCTAACCCGCTCTACCAACTGAGCCACAGTCGCCCCAAACTAAAGGCATAAAGGCAACATGAATACATTACATTTATTTTAAGCAATTATTTTTGTAGTAACAGAAACACACAGTGTGTATGATTAAATTATTTCTTACAAGACCTGCAGGTGCAAAGCCGCTATGCCTTGAAGCAGACACACACAAACAAACACAGGCAGTCTCTTTGCATAACTGAAGGACCGTGCGAGAGCCTCACAGCACAGTACAAGCGCACTGACCTGTCCATATACAGATGTAGTGCCGGTCATGATTTCCATTTTTTTTATTACAGAATAAACTTGTATATTTTTTTGTAGTTGTAATACACAAAATGTTTTTATGTGATAAGATGTGAGCTTATTTTTGTGGTCTGGCTGAATTCTCTCAAGAAAATGTCCTTGATACAATTGGACGATTGACCTCGGGGTGGTTTGGAAATAGCGAAGTTAAGACAAACAATCCTAGGGGCTTACTTATGAAATATTGATGGCAAAGATGGCAAAGCTGGCGCTGCAGAGATTTTTGTGAGATAGACACATGAACAGATTTGCTTGACATTGCATCATAGATGCATTGTTTGATATTATCAAATACATCAAAAGAGATGGTGTGGAGGGAGTCTGTCTGACGACGTGACCACAATGAGAGATCAGAACTATAATATATGATGAATAATACCCTTTGCTATTCTATTGATGTTTTTCCCATGGGTGTCCTAAATGTTAATGGTACATGCCATGATAAAGGGAAAGATCCATCCTGGAAACTCTTCAGTGCTTTTATGTCATACATCATTATTCACAGTGAAGTGTGTTGTCAGGTAATAGAGTGGTCCAGTCCAACTATTCTCTCTCTCTCTTTCCTCTCTCGCTCTCTCATCCCCTCCCCCCATCCCAATTCCCAGCTCAGGAGGACTGCGCCGTGATTGATGAAAAATCACTCCAAACTGCTTTAGAGAACGTTCCATTCACCACGCGGCAATTGGTCTTTTCTCCTCCTCTGCATATACTCCATCTTGACCCAAACAGGGCAGCTCTGCCCACTTCACTGCTGAGCCTGACAATACAATTATGATTAATATTGGCCGGCATCAGCATTCAATTAGAATATCCATTTGACTTTGATGCAATGGACAGCTAGTGCAGAGTGAAAAAGATATGTTTTGATTTCTGATGGTTAACTATGATAACATTCCTGTGCGGATAGAGCGGGATAATTTGTTCATTTATCAATCTGTCACATATCGACTCTTTGGAAAATGTCAAGCTCTAATAGCTCTTGAGAGTTTTTCTTGTATCTCAGCAAATTTTCCCCTGATAACTAAGACATGAGTACTCGCCCCATGAATACTGATTGTCAATAGGCTAGCACCAAGCATGGTCTAAATGAACTCACAGGCTTTCCCAAGAATATTTGAGTCCAAAAGAAGCTACACTGTGTGAAAATAAATCATTCAAATAACCTCAGGCCTGCAATACATGTTATTTCTATCTGCACTAATTCTTTATCTTAGATCGATGTTTACTTTAAGCATCATTTTAAGAGTATACATTGTAAGCTAAAATATAAATCAACAACAAAATGTGCAATCATTTCTGTTTTCCCCTGAGTATTGTCTGCAGGTATGCATACAGACCAACCGCCTTCACCATGAGGTAGAGCAATGGTTGCGTTCCGAATCGCATACTCTTTCTTTTTTTTAATTCTACATACTACATCCGACGATAAAAATAATCTAGTTAGGATGCAGTAGGCATACTATTGGGACATACTTTTCTCTCTTATTTCATCATAACATTGCGCCTTGATCTTGCCTCTTGCTTTTATATCCGTCGCAACTCCGTTTGTTTTCATATGGAGGCTTCGTCGATGTTACGTCACTTCACGTGCGCACTGGATTCTGGGTCAGAATCGCCCAAATAGGATGCACTTTTCAACACTAACAATCTTGGCCGCATGAAGTAGGACATCCGGGTACTTCTAACCATCCTACATCTGGCCACAAGAATCGGGACATCCTAAATCTTTTTTCTACATACTATATAGTAGAAAGTATGCGATTCGGAACACAACCAATATGTCTTTAGCCCACAGGCCTACTTGCCAACCATCTCGATTTTCCCGGGAGAATCCCAATATTCACTATCCTCTCCCGTTTTCCTCTCGTGGTTGAACCACTCCTGCATTTCTCTAGGTCTCTGATGAGATTTCACACATTTCTCCCCACTTTCCTTATCACAACCTGTTACACTGACATTCAAGGATTGTGTGTAGTTCTTCTACTCAAGCTTGTGAATGAATACTCGGGGTAAATGGCCATTCAAGGAAAAAAAAATCAAAAGCACACACTTGGGACAAAGAAAATAATGCACTTAATGTACATATTACACCTACATGTTGCACTTACAAGTTGCACTGTGTAGCTAATGTAGGTGAATGCACTTATTGGACTTCTCTTTAGATAAAAGCATCAGTGAAATGAAATAACAGTATTTGACATAAAAATGACATTTCAATGTACTTATATGTTTTTGTTATTTTTATTGTTTTAAAGTCAACAGAATGTGGGAAACAATTTCCCTCAAGACCCCCTGCGTTGAGTTTGCTTTAGCCTGAGAGGAGAAACTCATCATTGGACTAGCCATTATAGTCCATGGGGCAAGCCCCAAAATGTCACTTATCGGTACCATCTGGGTGAGCAAATTGTAGTTGTGTTTTTTTCAATCCCAGACATCCCTATAAGAGGTTTTGATGTGATAGGCCTTTCATATTGTTAGCTTTTTAGTGGTCATCCCCTCTTAAAGTATGGGCAACTATAATTGAAGGCAAGACACTGCAGGTGAATAGGGTAAACATTTAACGTATAGATATCATCATGAGACTTTGCCAGTTGATTACTTACATTAAAACAGTTATTTTTATATATATATATTTTTTAGAAATGTTAAATATGCAAATGTGCCAATATCTAACTAATTATGCGTACACATTATGCATTAAAAAAAAACTAAGTGTTGGAAATAGCCAGACTTAAAGTCAATATTTCATTTTTGAAACTTATATTAGCCCATACTTTTGAAATAACTGAATATGGATAAATGCAAAGAATACTATCAAAAAATAATATTGGCTTTATGGCATGTTTTTCAGAAGAAAATGTATCATATAAAAATACAATTATCAACATATGAACAACTACTTCTGTAAAAACCTTCAACAAGTTTAAGTAAACATTTCTGAAAAAAATGTAATTAAAATTACAACAAAATATTGTTTTAATGCAAGTAATCAACTGGAAAATTCTCATGATGATATTTATACGTTAAAACATGTACCCCATTCACCTGCAGTGTATCGCCTACAATTCCAGTAACCCATATTTTAAGAGGGGATAACCACTAAAAGGCTAACAATATAAAAGGTCTATCGCATCAAAACATCTTCACGGGATGTATATAGGATATCAAAAATCAACTAGAATTTGTCTGACCAAATGGTACCATAAAAGTCAACAAGTGAGACCAGGCCGCAGTTGATATGGAATAATGGCTACAGTCACAATTTCATTGATGGCACAGTTTGGTTCTCCTCCTTTCATTGACGTGAGGTTCTTGAAGTTAGATGTTGAATATTCCACATCTAAGGTTGATCTACTCTGCTCTCCTCCTCCTGTATTCCTCTAGACTTAGAACATGCCTCTGTCTGTCTGTATCTGACCTCACATCAGAGATACGCTTTCTATCAGATTCGTTGCCATCATAAGCCATCTTCCTTTTACGTTCAGACCGATCGCGCTCGGTCTGGTTGGTGTTTGAGCGGTGTGTGCTGTGGTGCTCAGCGTGGGCTCGTCTTCTTTCAGGTGGACTGTGCGGGCTGTGCGTGGAATAACGCCGGCTGCTGCACGTAGATCTTCCTGTGTAGCATCTTCCGAGCCTATCCCTCTCGCGATCCGACCTCTCGTGGGAGCGATGTTCTCTGTCTACCCTGGGTGAGGCGTCACCCTGGGTTTGGCTGCTGCTTCTTGTGGAGGTGGAGGAAACTGTATGACATTCCCTGAACCTCTTTGTGTCACCATGTGACCGTTCAGAGTTGGTTCCTTGCGGCTGCTCATCTTGGATGTCAGCCCTTCTCTTACTCCCCTGCTTCATGGATCCTTCGGTTGGACTTCTTTCGGAGGGACGTGTGCTGGCATTGTCCTCGAACGGTTTGGTGGGTCTGAAATTTGATATAAAAAGGTTGTTTATTCACTCATTTTAATAAAAAGAAGCCAGAAATCAAATTGAGCCAAAAGCTTCTAAATTCCCACTGCTGATGTAAATGAGCCCACCTGTTCAACTTGATCCTTTTAGATATATGAGAGCTTTCATTAATGCTCCCATCTTCATTAATGCCATTCCTCCTTATTGCCTGCCGCATACATTCTTGCATCCATCTACTTTGAGAGGGAAGTGTGTCGACGTTAGCCTGGTTAGCATTAGCACAATCCTGGCTGCGGCTGGAGGTGTTTGTCTCTGCATGGCTTTCTCTGTGATTTGATATAAAAAAGGTAAAACTGATTAGTAAAATTGCAATTTGTAAAAATGCAAACAAGCTACCAGCTTCTGAATTCTTGTAGCTAATGTAGGTTAGCCCACCTGTGAAATCTTGACTTTGACCTTTCGGAGAAATAATGGGTGTTCTTGAGGTTCCCATCTCCATGATCAACATTTCTTTTCATCCCTGACTTGACTGAACTTGTAGTCTGGGTTCTAGGGCAGGGATTTCCATTGATGGAGCGGGGCTGAATCACAGCAGTAGGAGGAATGCGGTTCCGCTGGTTGTGGTGGGCAGTGCTGGAAGAGTGCTGCTGCGAAGACCCACACGCAACATTCACACTATCCATCATCTCATAGCAGGACCTAACACTGCAGGAAAAGGAAGTGTTTCATCAGCCAACGTTATGACCAATTTGAATACAAAATTATAACAATAATACATGTAAGTATGATAGATAAGATAATTGAATTGAATTGAAAATGTTTTTATTTCAAACAAGTAAATAATAAAAAATGAAAAAGCAATAATAAACAATAAAATAAATGAAACAAGTGGACAGTTACAATAAAGTAATATTTACACAAAAGGAAAACCACAAATGAAAATAATACTTTGTTATCCAGTGATTACCCAATCGGCTTCTAGGAAATTAATGGAGAACAATAACCTAATTAAATCATTTACTTACTGGGAGCTCATATCATACATGCTGATCATGTGGCACATGCTGGTGAACTGATGATCCAGCACCTGACCGGGTGTTAGCCTCTTGGCAGCATCAAGTTGAAGCATTCCCTTCAGCATATCCAGAAACATCAGGAGGTCAGTCATGTCTGCAACTTGATCTGCAGCATTTTCACGTTGGATGACCCGGGTCTGGAGCATAAACAAAAACAACAACAAAGGTCAGGGGTATCTGCAACCATCTCCAGGAATAAAGAAAACACTTCCATGAAGATGTGTTTAGTATTTACAGCAAATTTAAAAAAAAATAATACTTACTTGCAGGAGGTCATCCAAAGAGCTGAGCTTCACCTTCCTGGTGTCCATTGACCAAATCCCTGTGTCCCTGTGGAACTGTTCTGGTGTCTGAAAGGAAATATATATATATTTTTTAGAAAATATATTCTGGGTACAGTAAACTGTATGTTAGAATTGTGAGAAAAAAGAGGAATTTTTTTTTTTACCGATCAGGTAGTTGTACGAGTTAAACATTTGAATTATTATAGTTCAGTGAGATCAATGCAGGTGAAACGGTAGCTACCTTGAGTTTCCAGAGACTGGTGGTGGAGTCGTTGTCCCTCTGGAAAAACTGGTCAGTCTTCATTCCATGGGTGAGAAGGTGTTCTGGAGGGTGACCCAGAGTCTCCACTATGTACCTCATCTGAACATAGAACACAACAGTCAAGTCAATCTGGGAGTCGGTACAGGACATGTAGTGAGTTTGAACCATTTCATTTCCATATCAACGTCCATAAACAACTGAGCAATAGATTCTTCATTTTCAGACACAGGAATAGAAGAACATTGAAATAGTTTAACAGAAGTTAATCACACAATGCTGGTTATATCAAATTAACTTGAAACTAATTATAAAGAAGAACCAACAAGTACTGCCATACTAACCATATCAAATTCATTGCTGCCAGGGAAGAGCAAATTGCCGAGGTACAAAGAGGCTGCCATGCAGCCCAGAGACCACATATCTATGGCCTCTGTGAATGGGAGTCCTAAAATAATTTCTGGAGACCTATGAAAGAAAAAAAAGAACCATGACCACAATTGCCACTATTTTGAAAGGCTTCAGTATTACTCTACAACTTCTACAAATACTATGACTTATACTACTGCTGCAATAAAACTTGTCACACATTTATTTGAGTTGTGTGCAGACATGTAATAAAGTATTCACCTGTATGGACGGGTCTGTACGTAGCTGCACAGCCTAGTAGCTGATACATGACAGGCCAGGCCAAAGTCAATCACCTTGACTCTGTAAGGCTCCTGTTTGTGGTTCACCAACATCACATTCTCCAACTTGAGGTCTGCATGTATAATACCAGCAGACTTCAAATGGTTGAGTGCGTTGGCAAGCTGAAAAGTTATTAAAGTCATCCATTTAATTAAGCCAATGATATTCCAACGGTATTCATTTTAAAATGGTTCATGAATACTGAAGGAAATAGAACATACCTGCTGGACAATAGGTCTGATGTCCTTCAGAGGGAGAGGTCGATAGTATCTTTCTTTCATGAAGTCATGAAGACTTCTGTCCAGATGTTCAAATTCAAGGCAAGTATGTCCTACGTCATTGAAAACTTGGTACCATTGGACTAAGTTACATTTGTCAGAGTCCAGCAGTTTAAGCTTTAACAGAGCGGACACCTGGAAAAAAGAAACATGCCATTTCATTTTAGATACCTCTTCAAATAGAGTAGTTACAACCACTGAACAAGTTGTACTTTGATACGGATGCCCAATTTATTTTCCTACCTCTTCTCTTGCCTGTGCAACCATCAAGCCCTCATTCTTCATCATTTTGATGGCTACTGTCTTCATGTTGTCCATTCGTGTACATTTTACAACTTTGCCGAAAGTGCCCTGCCCCAAGACAGACTCCACCAGGTAGGAGGAGGTTCCTGAATTGAGCAAGCCTCCGGGGACTAATGGGACATTTGGACCAGGTAAAGAGGAGGACATGTTTGAAGCCATCAGAGGGTAGGACATCTACTGCTGAGAGCTCAAAGCTGTGAGGAAAGCAGTAGAGGATGGATTTCAGACCACATTTATTTGTTTATGCTATAAAATGTGATATAAGATTTGTATACTCACTCACCAAAATCAAATATACAGTTTATAGATTTAAGTAAGAAGCATACAGATGTAGTGGCATTGTGAAGTGAACATACTTTTTATAGCAAACTAAATATAGGCTACTTACCAAGTGTGGCAGCTGATGTCTCAGGGATTTCTTGAGAGATTCTCTAAATTGACTTAGAATACGTTCAAACAGGGATGAGTCTGTAAATACTTCCAAGGTCAGAAGTTGAAGTGTTAGGGTTGATACAACTTGTAACTTGATGTGTCTTGATGAGAGTCTATGATGTCACTGGACATTCTGGTCATCACAGCCTGTCAGTCTCAGAACATTCTACATTCTGTTCTATCACATCATTCTGTTCCACAGCATCACACTCTAATTTGGTAAATGATTAAAGATTCCGAATGAACATTCTTTTTGTTTTTTTCCATATTTTTTTTTTGTTTTGACAACCATTGTATCACTAGTGAAACATTGTCAGTAAATGGTTATTCTTGGAATATATATAACAGGGTGCGCCTGTTTTGCGCCTAGATATTTTCACTGGTCACACCAGTACATCCATTATTTTTTTTTAAACCAGCACTTAGTTTTTAAAAACAATTGTTAAATTACCTGTGATTTAAACAAACATGTTTTTCTAAGCCCTTTAGTCCTATTAAAAATAGTCTATATATAATAAGATAATGAATGACATATCTATGTGAACTGAAAAAAATGTTTGACGCTGAAATGTAATAGTGGGTGCACCCAAAATATATTTCGGTTGCAAATCTTTAGTAAATCAGGCCCTTTGTGCCAGTGATCAGAGCTGATAAAGAGTGTTTTTGGGTTCACATGAGTGTTACACATCGTCACACAAAGACTCCAGCCCCATGTCAAATGTTCAATGGGTTTTGTCATCGCCCTAATCAGTAGTGATAATATTATACCCAAACATGTATGTATGAAATGCAGTGGCATTGCGAAAATAAGAGCTTTAACATTATTATTCAAACTTTTGTGTACAGTATTTTAGTGCAGTAGCTTGTTGACATTACTACTCTCACCTTTGAATACGTACATACTTCATTCATCTCTGGAGGAAACAAATTGTATTTATTTTCTTTCAATGAATCAGCATTTGTTCCCAGCCTGTCCTATCATCTGTACTACTTGTGTTGCAAGCCCTAGACTCATGGTCTAACAACATTTCCACCTCCATAAATCCTGTCTCGAACAATGCCTCCGACAAGCACATCTCCAGTATTGCAATGATGGATTCCATGGTTGTGGATAAAGCATCAGGGGCCTCCTCCAGTGACATTATTTTTGTTGGCAGCAACATGCTTCAATATAAACAGTTTTACATCAAACTACAAAAAAAAAAAGGCCTTATGGTTTATTTTAGTTGAACTGACACTGACTCTCCCTCGCTCTCTGCAGTGGTGTGCACAATAACTAGTATTGGCTTGCACCTTCTTATTGGTGTCAGTTATTTCCCAAAGCAGGTGGTAATATTTATGCCTCAGCTGGCGATATCTGAAGGCTGGAGGCATTTCGTTTTCCGGTTGTCAGTCTGTCTGTCTGTTAGTCCGTTCACCTGGGCCATTCTTCTGAGCCTCATATTTCATGAACACTTAAAGGGAGTTTATTTTAAACTCTGATGATGTGGTATTAACTTACACTTTGATTATAAGATGAACCAATTACATTTTGGAGTTCAAAGTTCAAGGTCACTGTGCCGTCACAGTAATCTCAATAATTAGGATTTAGCTCGTGCAACAATCCTTCACCCTAAAAGACTAACATCCATGACAGAGATATATTTGAGAATTTGCCTGTTGGATCAGTCAGCAGGATGTCCCTCCTACAAATAGATCTGATCCCACATATATATATATATATATATATATATATATATATACAGGGTTCGACATAACGTATAGCCCGATGGCCCGGGGCCAGTAAAATCATATGCAGGGCAAGTTGATTGGCCAGTCACTGTCCCGCCCGGGCCAGTGACTGGCCAATCACAGTTCAGTATCTTTTTGTAGATTACCTTTTTTGTAGACTATCATGGTTCATTGAAATGCGCGTTGAGAGTCGTAATGAAAGCAGTGTTTATTTAAGACTCAATATAATAAACCTAATATAAAATATATTTTTTAATGAAAGGCCAGTGGACAACCGATGCGTGGGCGTTTTGACAGGCGGAGCAAGAAGCGGGTGCACTCTCGCTCCGTTGGCAGAGCTGCCTACCGTCCGCCTGCGAGTCGACACATCAATCGACTTGCTTTGCCCCCTTTCTTTCTTCCCACAGCAGAGGTTGAGGTGCAGAAAGTGATAACTGCGCTTTTCCTTTATCTGCCACCGTAATGTTACAGTATTTGCATACAAGCCCCAATGGTAATACAAATGAGAGGCGTTATTTAAACGCTGTGAATGCGTCTCCGGTGATTGTGTCGGTTGTAGACAGAAACGAACGAAGGGACTCCGCTCACTGTACAGTTCCTATAGTCGCGCAGTTTGGCACTGTGTTTTCAGGCTCGAGACATTCAATCAAATCGCGGAAGTCTTTCCCATTGAAATCGCTAACGGGGAGAATATCCCCGGTTATTATTTTAGCCACAAACCACAGTTCATCTGCGCGGCGGCTCACTCGCTGGCGAGATCACACGGTGAAACGCTGCTGTGATCGGACGAAGGCATTGTGTGTTTCT
Source organism: Ammodytes marinus (assembly GCF_949987685.1). Classification (NCBI taxonomy): domain Eukaryota; kingdom Metazoa; phylum Chordata; class Actinopteri; order Uranoscopiformes; family Ammodytidae; genus Ammodytes; species Ammodytes marinus. Next base: position 7,836,055 of record NC_137230.1, on the reverse strand, counting down.
AAGGTGATTTAACGTCTTAGTCTTAGACGAGCGTTTAACTTGTGCTGCATATTTTGCACTGCATTGTTTTTTATCAATAGTTTGAAAAAATGGTCCCACACCGGACTCTTATGTGAAGCTGACACTTCATGGAGAAGTGACACTGCTGCAGCGCGCTCACGACCAGACGTGAACTCACATACACGGTGAAATATCCCATTAAAAAAACGGCATAACCCCCTGATTTTCGTATTTCTATTCTATTTTTAAAGTCAACTTGAGCGCAAGTGGAAAACCGGTCATTCGGTCGACACATTCACATCCCTAATGCATATAGAGAAAGTAAAAAACAGCCTACCACACCACAAAGAATGATCAGACCTTCATCTCTTATTTTTTTTTTTATGTTTGAACATGACTTCTGCAGGTGAACTATTCATTAAACTGCCCAAATTCAAGAATAAAAACAATCAAAAATCATAAAATCAAACTACTGGACTTTAAAATACTGGCCGACTCTTTCAACATACTTTCAGTTGTAGGCTTCTAATTCAATATGTTTGCCTGGTTTTATATTATGTGTATGAGCAATATCAACATTTCATATAATTAACTAAAATAAAAATAACCAAATCTAAAGGGAATATCTATACTGTTACAGTATAGATATTCCCTTTAGATCTGGTTATCTTTCTTTATTTTTCTAATACAGGTATTATAATTATTGACACTAAATTATGAAAAAAAAAAAAGTGTGTGCAGGGCCAGTGAAAATATACAAGGGGCCAGTAAAACTCAGATCCACTGGCCCGGCGGGCCAGTAGGAAAAAAAAGTTATGTTGAACCCTGTATATATATATATATATATATATATATATGTACAGTAGGCTTATCTACTGCATTGGCTGACTCATTCTAACTCTTTTAACAGCACTTCTAAAATGATGTTGTGGACTGCATAGTACACCAACCACACCACCTGCTGCAATATGTTGGTTCCAGAGGCAGTGCCCCTTCCTTTTGACCTCTCTCTGTCTCGCTCTACCAGCCACAGCACAATTTCCTCCTCGGTATCTCCCATGTGTGATGTGTTCTCCTGAAAGCATCACTCTTTTGTCAATGTCAACTTCAGATTTGTACACTTTTAGAATATCCATAGTACAAAAACCTAACGTTTAATAGAAACCAGTGCCTACATGCATTTCATTATGAATTTGTTGAGCCATTTTCCTTTATGTGCAAGTTGATACTGCTAGCATAGTTTACTAGTTAAATTAAGTGCAACCAATTGGCCCTTGGGAGGTACTGTAGGAAAAACACATTTGAAAATCAAAGCACCACTTGCATGAATAGGGAAATGATTGCCGGTTATGTAAGCCGTGAGCACATAGGGTTATCTGGGTTGATTGTGCCAAACCTTCCTGGTCCTTCAGGCATTTTCATTTTCTGGTGTGGAAGGTAGAGCCTTCATATTTTTTTTTCAAGCCAATTATTTAATATTTTGTCACCCTTAAAAAACAATAGGGCGGTAAAGTTCCACCACGATAAATAAATATGTCCCTTGTGAGTTCACCATCACACAATTCCTCCTCACATGTTGTCGTGTTCCTGTCTTGCTCCCAGTGTCATATATAGCATGTGAACCAGAGCATTTCTTTTGAGCAGAGATTTCCCCTGATGGTAGATGAGGCTTGGAATAAAAGAAATCATGTTTAAAGCTACCTCTTAATTGCCCATAAATCAAAGAAATCAAATCTTTCCCGGTGCTGCGGTTGCAACCTTGGATGAAAACAACACATGCAGCAGGTTTGCTGCGCTTGTCTTAGCTTTCTCACTTACAGCAACAACAAACAAAAAAACCTGCATCTTGTCAATTGTTTTCCAGAAGCCTTTGGGGGTCCCAGAGTTCTCTCCCTAAAGAGCCGTCATGGCCCTGAGCTGGTTTTATATGATATGAGATACATTTCACCAGTAGATCGATGTGGTACAACCCATCTGGGGAAGCCGGGGCCTGCTCTCTTGCTTGTCTTGTACGCCTGTCTCCTCCTCTTTCTTGTACATTTCCAGGGGAATAGCCATGATGAGAACATCGAGAGGGGGGAATTTGTCAATGTATCAAATATGTTGAGAGGCATCTGAGAAGTGAAGTGCAATTACACAGACAGGGAGAGGGGGGAAAACATGTCTCAGAAGTTGCAGTGGGAGGCAAGAGAGTGAGGGACTACTTTTTCCAGAGCACAACTTTTTATTCTTTCTGACGGCTTGCAAAAGAAGCACAGTGGCAGTGTTTTCTTTCCCTTATAAATACCTTATACAATTCCATTCACTCCTTATCTGTTATGTTTGTTTTGTTTATGCAATATGCAAACAGCCTGTGTTATTTACGGCATGTTGTTGTTAATGATAATTCTGTAGTATCCTCATTAGAGGTGTTCCACCGGTAGGTATATGTTATCTTCAAAACAATAATTTTTCCCTTTTCACACACTTTAATGGTCCGTGTTGGCTATACAGTGTGAGCTAGCACATTATGCGTGCAATTACACATTTACTATTCAGGTGCAATGTGTCATCCTGAATGGTTAGAGGTCACTTTACACCTCTGCACTCAAAACATTTGTTTTTTCTAACCTGATGTTTCACCCCCAAGCCGCCCACTCGCCCCCTATGAGCTGTTTTCAGTTGGTCAAAGTCATCCAGTTAAAAGGGGGGGTCGGAGATAGAATAAATAGCTCAGAAGCCGGCACGTGACACTTTTGTTTTGAAACATGTATAGTAGTTACCAGGAACATCCGATGAGAAGTGGCACTTGCCCGCAGCGCTCTCAGGGCTCCCTACACGCTCCGCATCAATTCAAAAAACACAGCCACTCTCCAGAGATTACTGGCAGGAGCAGAAACAGACAAACAAACAGACCAAAGGGATTCTGTCCTTGAAAGCCGTCACATCTCCTTTGATCATTATTACTGGGCAGAAATACTTTCCTTCTTCTTTTTTTAAAACTAGATGTTCAAAGATTTTTAGCCTAATTGTTTTCCGTGCACAGCATCAGGTATGAATGTAAATACAAAATGTAACCTGAATTCTACGGTGACCCTGAGAGCTCACCTTAAGGCAACACATTCAAATTAAGCCAAAGCAAAAGCAAAATGCAGCATTTGGAAATAAATAAAACCCTGGCAAAAAGAGAAATATATTTACCAATTTCACAACAGTCAAATTTGCAATTGTTACACAACGTGCACCCAACACAACAAAATACAGCATAAACACACTGCACATACAGAAAATACCGTCTAAACGGAAATAAATTGAAGTGAACTATTTGACAGTTTTTAACTTGTGCACCCAGGCTTCATCATCAGTTGGTGACCCCATACAAACCCCTTGTTGTAACTTATTAATACTTACTTGTTCATTTTGTCTGTGCAACTGTACAGCGTTTATGTATTGGTTGGGTTGTGTTGTATGTATTTGCCTGTGATTTTAAAAATTGCAGTGCATTTTGTCATACTGCATACCTGTATGTGTTATCAAATTATAAAAAAAATGGTTTCTCCATTTGATTGGAATGTTCTTTTTGCTATCTGTGTTGAGACTGATGACACAAATGTGAAAAATGTGTTTTGGAAGAAAAAACTTCTTGCATAGGATTTTTTTTTTAACCAATCTAAATGTAGCATGCTGCAATTGCCAGTGTGGCAGAACCTTTGTCTGAGAGCTGGAGACATATGTTGAAACTTGGTCACAAAAATGTAAAATAATAGTGACAAACATAAGTGAGCAGTCTTATTCCATCATTCTGACTTTTGTATGTGATACAATTTTGTTTTCATTGTATTATCAGACAAATTCAAAACATACTGTATACGCATTGGTTTGATGGCCAATCTGCATGCCAGATATCATCTAAAATCAATCAGGGTTATATGAGTTTCTAAGTCAAACGTGTTGTGGTGCCCTACTTTGATCAACTCATAACGCGCCTCAATCATCTAAACTCTGGATTATTTATTACAGCCAGTCTGTCATACGCACCAACCTCCGTAATGGTTTGAAAAATCAGCCTCGTAATTCAGTTTGTTCCAATAATCACTCTGCACGGCTAATGTAGAAACACGCCAAAACAGTCTGATAATGATCTTATCCATCCTAGATGTCTCCATGCCGGGGGAAAAGAGCAGCACAGTATTGAAGGGTTTCCATCAGTACTCACTATAGTACTGTCTGTATTGTCCCAGCTCATCTGAAAGTATGATTATCCTCTTTGCCCTTGTGTCGTGGTAACTATACAAATTATCTTATCAGCGTTGTCTGATTATCGTTGACAGTAGCTCTGATGTAACCTGCACTAACCGTATATGAATTATTCATGTACATTTATCTGTTTAAGGTATGGAACCCTTTGTTCTCAGATGCAGCTAAATATTCACGTGTGATGTCCGTCTAAGAATTGGATGAAACTTATTGATTCGAACCTCAAATATTTTTTAAATACAGGAAGAAAAATCTGTTGTTTTCTTATAACAGAAACACAAGTCATTATGGCACTGTTATGTGATCAGGTGAACACATGCAGGTTACATTTGATTTATTTTATAGGGGGGAAAAGGAAAAAAAAGTCTTATGCGTTTAAGGGCGCTTGTGCACACACCACTTGCACCGTGTAATTGCAGCACCTACACACTGCAAAGCCCTTAGCTGTGTTGATACTTGACCACAGTGGAGGCAATCTGTGATTAGCCAGCTGAGAGGCTCGAAGGCCACTCTGTATGTTGATGAATACATAGACACACAGAGAGCGGCTGATGGAACAGATTCAAATTCCACTTCACCCTGCGCCCGCTTTTGAAATATTTCCCCACGCTTGCCTTCTTACCCGGCGCGTCTCTTATTACAAATGCACGCCTGCTGCAATAGCCCGCCTTTGTTGCCATCCCAAAACTGTGGGCATTCTCCTCATCCAGAGTGGGGAAACAGGAGTGAGGGGAGGAGGGGGTTCTCAGGCTCGAACAAGCCTTTATGACTTTCAAGACGATTTGCATAATTGTATGCATCTCATGCAGCGTGAGTAGACAGTGCCAGCATGGATGATCAGTTCTTATCTCAGAACTGCACCGTAAAGATAAGATAAAATACACGCCGTTACAAAGTAATCTCGCTTCCTACTGCCCATGTCAAATTATTTAGGAGGACTTGGCATTCTTAAAGCTACTGCAGCTGCATGAATGGGCAGATTGTTGCATGCTGATTTCACAAGGCCAAGAGTCTTGTTCTAATTGTGGTTTATTGGCGATAGTTAATCTCTCCATGTGCACTGTGGAACAGATCTATTTGTTTCGCTTACTTATTGATTTGGGTCCATACAATGATGGTACATAAATAATGATTTTAGAGCCTTAATAATGCATACTATTTTACAAGTGATTATATTTTGCATACAGCTCAAGCTATTTTTAACATTGGTGGTTCTGTGTAGCTGTAATGTTTGGGTAAGTCTCTTGTTGTGATTATCTGGTGAAGTCTCTGGACTAGTGACAGGCACAGAAGCACACAGTGTAAGAAAGTTCACTTAACTGAGGTCAGGCAGGTAAGGTTAAAAACCTCCAAGGCAGGTAAGGCACGGCACAAATCAAGAACATTGGAGGGCCAAGCAAAACACAAGCTCTGGCGGCAAGGAATAAGGCCATGTCCAAACGTTCAACAGATTTTTTTCCCCTCTCAATTTGCAGAAAGATTCCTACATGGCTGTATCTTCCTAAACACATGACAAAGCAACCATTTGTGTGTAAACACAGATGCAATCATGACAGGCCAGTAGATGGCATTGAGTGTCTTCTGGAGCGGAGTTTGCACATGCTCAGTAGATGTCAACAATTGCCATGTGCAAATTGAGGCCTTGATGAAAGCATTTTCCCAAACCTCCAGTTTCCCAGTCCCCACAAATATGGAAATATGAAGTTTTCAAAAATATCCACATTGGACAGTGTTTTCAAAATGCTCCTGTTTTAGTGTCCAGATGATCTTTTTGTGTGGGGAAAAAAGGCTAAACCGCACAGATAAAGCTATGGTTATGAAAAATACCAATGTATACGTGTGGACAAGGCTTTAAACTGAACTGACCCACTGGGGGGATGAAGAGGGGGTGAGCTGCAGGTTAGGAAGAGGGCGTGGAAAGCCCAGGTGAAGGGGATGAGTTGATTAACAGGGCAGGAGACCAGGAGCTGAAATGGCATGAGTTAGAAGGACTGAACAATAAATGATAAAACTAAGCTCTGGCGTCGGTCATGACACATCTCACATCAAACTAGGCTGATGAACTGTTGCTCATTTGGGGAGATAGCAGACTTCCACCTTATCATGCACATAAAAGGCTCTGGAGAAAATGGAGTTGTTAAAATGAAATGGTGCCAGGAGGTTGCGGTATGGCAGTGGTGCTCAACAAAGCTAGAAGCATGTTTTCTACTCGTTAACTGGCAAGATAGCTTGTCTTTGATAGTGGGGATGGAGGATTTTCTCTTTGAGTATGACCAGATAGAGATTTGTCTAAACAAATATTATGTGTACAGTATAGCCTACTGTATATTCAAAGTTCTGTCATGATGATCTAAAGGTCCTTTCACAGCTACCTCGTTCAGTCCACACTTTTGGACTTAAGAATTACTAGTAAACAAACAACCAAATTTTTCGTCTTGGTCTAATGAAAAGACGTGGTCTCGGTCTGGATCAAACGGAACTATGGTTCAGTTTGTGTTCAGCGTGAAAACTTTGAATGGTTTGGACATTCGGACCAGTTAGAGGAAGTCCTGGCCAGTCACCTTTGAAAATCCCCTTTGAAATATGGTCAGACAACATGGTACAAAAGTCACCTGGAAAATAATTCATTAAAATGCAGACATTTCCCAGGTATTTTTTGAAGGGGATGAAATAGAGATGAAAGAGCAATGCCACCTGCTGAAAATTAAGAAACCACAGCAACATTAGTAATGCCATTTCATAGTATTAAAGTGGCAACCACATTGATTCAAACTAATGAAGGCCACTAATAATATACCCTAATACCCACCAAACCGACAACACCCATACACTCGCTCATCTACAAACCGATCAATGTGCAATAAAGTAGGTGATGATGAAAGTTATTTAGTGTGCTCAAATGACTGCTTTGTGAAACCAAACCTTACCAGATCAAATCATTACCATGTAAGAATAAACATGTACCTCTGTTTAGGTGTGAAAAGGGCCTTAGACAACAGAACAACACTGACACCAACCAGAAGTGTTTTCATTACGCTAGTCCAACTGAACCAATTTGCATTTTTCCCTGATCCTGCTGTCAGCCCTCGCCCACCTCCTGCCAGTCCTCTGCTTGTCTGAAGCTGCCCTCTTGTCTCTGATGCGTCTCTGCCTTGCCAGTTTACTGCTTCAGGCTCAGGAGCATTGTGCTAAGTGCTGCTCATCACCATCATGATACTGATACTGTCAGGACACTGACTTGGATGAGCTGGCTAGCCTCTTGTGGGAAAACCTGTGCCCTGGTTTAGCTACTGTAGATGGGCTAATAGTCTATCCTAAAAATAGGGAGTATACTGTACAGTGGCAATGCAAAACTGGTCAGAAAGGAGAGTTTATGTCTGTTGCTATTCATTCATTTATTGTACACAGCATCCTTTTCATGAAATCATAATTGGAATTTAAAAGCTGTACAATGTACCCCTCCGTGAGGGCTTTCATACTGCTATTGTTAAAACATTTAAGCACATCCACAGCAAGCCCACTGTTTTTGGTTTCACGGCCTGCAACTTTAATGTTTTGGTTCACTCTCAGAACCCTTGTTTCCAGCCACAGTACGACAGTTCTAATACACCAACTGTATAAAGTTGCAGATTCGCTGGGGAAGATAGTGGAGCATTGTCTCGCTAAAAAGACAGAAAGGTGTTGTTGGAGACGAGGCCAGAGCTGTCGCAGCTATAGTTCATATCCAAATGAAAGCTAATATTGTTTTGTATCTGCTAATTGTTAAACCATTTGGCATATCAACTTTAGCATAGGTCATTGTTGCTTAGAGCTTGTGACGCCACTTAAAGGTCAAACAAATCAAAAACATTTATTTAATGTGTTTACCTGATAAACAGTAACCTGATAATGTTTCCCCAATAACAACAGCCCATGTTATTAGTTTGATAGATGAATAAATATCTTGAAGCACGTGCATTGGATAATGGGAACAATTTGTCTCCGCGACAAACTAATGGAGAGTAATGGAAGGACTTGGCAGCCTCAGGAATCCACAGGAGGAACAATCATTATTGCTTGTGTCTCCTTGGACAACCTTGTATTGAGTTTCCATGACTGTTACAATTGTTTACCAAAATCTGTTTGCAATCATTTCTTAATTATGCGTGCTCTCATAGTGTACTTTTATCCAGTGCACACCTACCAGGTCCTTTTTTCATCTTGAACGCACTGGTTCTGGCAGACAAGGTTCACAGGAGACCACCTGAGCTGAGCGTCATGGGTGAAGTCACTTCACAAAGGGTAAACTGCCCTTTTATTGGGCAGGATTTATTAAAACCGCCAGCTGCTGACAATTCAATTGAAAATCCACTGCTGGGTTCTATTTTCCCTCTTAACTGCAGTGACCTCTTTAGAGCAGATGTAAGGAGGGGGGTTAAGTGGGGTGGGGGGAACTAGATGGTGAAGCAGACTTTTGGAACCCTTGAGATGACTAGCAGGTAGAACAGAAAATAAAAAAAATCAGTGGTGAGAAATTCCTCCAAGCTGGAAATATTGGCAGTTAAGAGCAACAGTTTCATACTGTATACTCGACGGGTGGCGTTTCTCATAGTAACAGCAGTTTCTACAGTGTGTGTGTTTCTTTGTTAGGCTTCCTGTGTGTCAGACTTTGCCCTTTTGCCATGTCTGATTCCATTTCCTCTGATGGTATTTGCGTCCATGGCCAGTTTTCCTTTGCCTTTGCCGCCTTGCTCACACACTTTGTGCCAAGCCTGCCAGCATGTGACATTCACAGCGGCTCGGGGAAAAGGACAGTGGTCTACACTTTGTGTCTGGATCCTCCATCCTAAAAACCTATTTGAGCCATGAAGCTTTGGCATAAGCCGCATAAAGCTCCCGTGTTATTCACAGAATGGTAACCAAGTGAGCCCTAAGGCTCGCCAAACAATGAGCTGAACACGAGCGTGGTAGCAAATGCCATATGAAAATCAAACACTGTTAGGTCAGCTTGTGCATGCAGAATTTTGAATTGAATGACTCGCTATTGTAATCTTATTTGTGGGAGAAACAAACAACCTTATCAAACATTGGAGAAGATTACAATGTGTGCCATGCTTTGTGAGCTTCTTCTTCCTTTTAGAGTAACGAGGCAAAGATATACTGTATAAGCTCCCAGCTTTTAACCAACCCATGGTTTAAGGATTGTCAGATTACTTGTATATTTATATACACATTTGTGTCCAAATCTGACTTGACTGTTTGCAATTAAATTCAACTTTATTTCAGACACAGGTAAACATGTACATGTTCACATACATCATGGTTGATTCAGGCCAACTAATACACGTGACTTGAATAGCATGGCACTGATCTCCGTATATCTCTTACACAATATTAGAGTTTACATAATGCCAACTAAATATTTGAATTTCCAATGTGTCAGACATAATATTCATAATCTACTGTATGTATCTGTAAAGCATGTTTTTCTTCATAACAGCTGCAAATGCCAACTAAGTTGAACCCACAGCTGACTTCATTGTCACGTTAGGGCGGTAGAAACAGGCTGTCAACACCACAATGCCATTGTTTGTAATCTTTTGAGCTGACAGCAAAGTTGTTAGCAAAAATGTGCCTATTTACACATTCATCATATACAGAGCAACATTGGCCTCCATGTGGAATTGTGCTGTTGGTTGCTTGATGGATGGATTTCTAATGATCTATGTTGGTGCTATTTATTGTCTGAAAGTCCATTGCAATTATAACATACTTTATAACCGCTTTTGTTAAGGTTAAGCATATACAAGCTCCATGGTCAATGGGTGTATAGTAAGAGAAAGACCATAGTCATCATTAGATACAGGTCAACAGTGAGTATGATACGAGTAACCCTGACTTGCTAGGGGAGCTGTGACCTAGAACCTCTGTTTTCTGCACTATATGAATATCTCACTATTTCCAGCAAAGGCCAGTGTTTCCCCCAGGAAATGTCTTAGTCAAGGTGGTCACTGTCTAGCCGTACAGGAGGCGCGGCGCGAAGCGCCGCGGCGAAAATTTTGGCGGTATTTTGCTCAAAGATGCCAATGCGCCCTAAAGAAATAGTTCTGTTTATTTGAATGACACTGACCTTACAGTTGTGCAATTTTGTTTGCTATGTGCACATTTTGTGCAAACATGCAGACGGTACAAAATACAATTAAAGAAAAGTTCTACTGTTTTGGTGCAATACCATGCAGACACACTAAATAAAAATAATGGACCATACACTTAACATGTGTATCAAAGTGCTTTTTAAAGTTCCTTTTTGGATGGGGGGCTGTTGTGAGATTATTGTGGACAATAGGCATACTGTGATGCGATTAATTCATATATGGTTATTATTAGCCTACTTGCTTGATTTCTTTTTAAATACAGAGGTTATTGGTTGTTTTGGAACATGTATTTCCAAATTTAAAACATAAAAATAAAGCAGCATTTAAAATTCAGAAAAATAAATCTTGTATGGCTACACTATAGCATGCTGTTTGAAAAATAATTCAATAATTGAAATAATACAAAGTGTTTTCCCCTTAAAATTACTAAATGCATTTCAAAGACAGTTACAGTGTGCACTTCTGTAAACTTACTGAAAGGTGCCTGGGCCATCACTCTCATGCATGTATCAGACTTTTCTCTGCGCTGTATGAGCCGATAAGTTGTGTTGCCACGGTGATGTGGAGTCTTAAACTAGTCTAGCTTTGCAGAGCACTTCTTTCTGTTCAGCTAAATATCCCCATAGAACCGCACTGCGTTTATTATCGCCACAGGTTAAATGTCGGTTTGCTGCTGCTCGTTTCCCGCGTACATGCCGTAGTCGCGCGCAGCGCGGGACGGTCGCGCGCGCAGAGCCCCCGACACAGAGCAGCTGATAGTCTGAGCAGAGAGAAACGCTTGGAGACATATGTGCACATTTATTTACCGCAAATCACGGCCTTTCGCGCATTTCTGACCATGAAAAATCACACATCGCGCTTGCTAGTACATTAATTGTGCAGCACTAAAAATAAAAAAAATAAAGATTTTTTTTTTATTTTTTTTTTGTCGGTCAGTAGTCAAGGCGGGGGGCTGGTTTTGCTAAGGCGGCCGCCTTAACTATAAAGCGCTGGGGGAAACACTGAAAGGCTATACTGTTACATTATTCATAGGAGACTGGATTGTGTATCTGATAAACAAGACACACAGGGAGTGATTCCGGATCTCGCCAAAGGTGGTTTGGATGCTTGTGTCTGCTGTCTACTCTACTTGTTCTCCTTGTCTATCCAATAGCATTTGCAACTGTGAATGCATGGTCTGTACAACTGCTTCACTGCTCTATCTAGAAAATAATAATGCATTGCAATTGTCCCAATCATCCAGGCATTACAGCTAGATTGAGAAAACATAGAAACTTCTCTTGTGACCTTTTTCAGACACATACTGTACTTACAAGGCATTGAAGGAAGCGTAGGCCAATTGACCTCCAGATAACAGTGCCACCAAATGCACACTCCTTTTCATGGCTCAAGGTGCTGTGATTGAAAAAAGTGTGTGTTTATTCAGGCGGGCCTGCTAGCATCCATTAGGTGCTGCTCTGAGAATGGTTACGCTCTCTGGTATTATAGGTCTGAGATGGAGGTCGTAAGGCCCCTGACAGGAGCAAAGGAGGCCATGGATCTGCTAGCTTGAGGTTACTGGGTTCACTGGTCTCTTTATATGCTATACGAAGAATGTCTATGGGAAGTGCAGAACAAATAAAAGAAACAGCAGTAACTCATGCAAGTCTATGTACGTTTTTTTTTTGTGAGATTGCTGATCTTTTGAAAGGTAGCTAACCTCAACAACATCTCTACCCACGGATCCGTTGTTGCAAACTGAAGGGAAATAACAGCACCAACCTTTTTTTCTCACCTCTGCTTAAGTATTGAGCCCACACCATTTTCAAGAGCATCTTTATGACCGATGTTCAAGACTCCATTCAGTAGAAAACATTCAGTCGAATGTATCTGTCTTGAGCTGCTATATAATGAATCAGTGCACATTTTTACAGTTTCAGCATTTGATTGACAGTCTCATTCAGAGCAGCATAATGAGTCTCAAGCCCTGTTTTTACAGTGAAAATGTTACAGCTTGAATACTTAATAAGGATAAGTTGTGGTTGCTTGTGTTAAACTGGCTTTTGAGGTATATTTTGACATCTTTAGAGTTGGACTCAGCGATTTTGGACAACGTTTGTACCAAAATTCTCTTTTTGTCAAAATAATTGACGTACTGTGTGTACGTAAAAAATAAAATAAGGCGTTAATACACAGCCCAGGCTCTGTGAACAGGTGTTTCAACAAAGAGGCTCGGACCAACCCACCCTAGCAAGCATCATCTTTTTTGTAAATATGATATTTTATTTACATTTTTCAGTGCAACTTTGAAATATTGTGATAGGTATACATATCATATATTTCCTCAACTTCCTTCTTTGTTGAACAATGAAACCATAAACCAATGATCTGTCTCTGATGACGTGATTTCACATCAACACAAGGCCCTTCAGTCAGGCAAATGGAAGGAATTGATTGAAAAAAAGGCTTTACTTTAGAAGAAGGGGAGTAATTGAGGCATACAAAGATACACAGCCAAATAAACCCACATCTATTCCCCACAGACAGCGCATGTTGTTGTTGTTGACAATTTCACATCGTGACGATGAGAATCTATATTTCAATTCACAGCTCATAATTACTGTGCCATTATACTGCCTTTAGACTGCTGTTGGTAATAAATGCAGCGCTGCCATACTCTGCTTTAGTGTGATAGAAAGGTTCATTAATATGGAGAATACACAGCGGAGTGGTATCAGTGCCGGAAAATAGAAGCACAAATATAGTAATTTTTTTTGTTGATTTTTCTTGAATTTGCACGCAATATGCAATAACTCGCCCTGGTTTGTTTTTGATTGATTTTAGGAAAAGGCTCATGTATGAACTTTCGCCATTGGGTTTGAGAGTTATCAAGGTAACAACCCTGTATTTAACAATTTTCAGCTTGTTTGTGATCAAAGAGGTTAACCCTTCAGTGTGTTATAAACACAAAAAAACAACTCATGCATTTAACCATGCCATTCCTGCACAAAACAGTCATAAAGTAAGTATTCTTGATTTCAAGTATTCAAAATCCTTTAAATCAAGTATATTTTATCAATAGGCCCATGACTGGGACAAAAACACATTTTCCCATGTATTTCCATGAATCTCAACCAAACAAACATACACCCTGTAATAAGCAATACAGTCAAGCAGACATATGACTGACTCTTGTGGAATAATCAGCAAACATGTCAGCAGACAGTCAGCCTTGTCCTTGTCTGTAGCTCTAACCCAGAGCCAGTAATAGTGCACAAGAGCTGATGTTAAGGCATTTGGGAATGTGTAGGGGGGGAAAACAGGAGTTAGATGAATATGCCTTCCACTATTGTTGCAATGTTATGACTGGTCTAATGAGATCTATGGAGAGTTGGGCCTCTCATTTTGTTGCACCACCCATACACTCTCTCCTGCACAGGAAAACCACAGTGGATTTGTCCTCAGCCACATGTACTCGCATGGATGGATGCTTTCTGCTGATGTTCCAGACAACAGAGCATCATTTGTTTTCTATGGTTTTACATATAAACACACTGGAGTCCTGTGATGGCGGCACTTTTGCTTTTCCCATATGCAGCCTGGAAAGAGAAACGCATGTATTGCAATGTCGTTGCTGTCCACTGGGAATATAAGGTATTGCTTTTTTATGATTTTTGTTTAGTTTTTGTTTTTAAATTTCACCAATATGGGATACAATAGTCCCGATCTCTGAACTCAGGAAATGTACAATGTGCTCCCTCCTTTTTCTACCACACACACACACACACACACACACACACACACACACACACACACACACACACACACACACACCTACACACACACACACACACACACACACACACACACACACACACACACGCACGCGCACAGGTGCACACCTCGTTTCACACAATGCCTTATGCAGTCCAGCACAATGCAGTGGCCCTCTCTCCTAACTCAGAGGCAAGAGAACAATAGAGTAGCTCGACAACAACACAGCGGCTGCCACCGAGGTCACATCCACAACACTACCTGCATATTTGTTAGCTGTTTAATTTTAGCGAAGCCGGTCCATCTGCTCGGCATTTGTAGATGGCAGAGGGAGCAGTGATTAATCAGTCAAACTATTGCTTCCGCTGCTCCAGCCCTTCATTTCTACTTAGATTTTTTTTTAAACGCCAAGTGAAATTACTGCTCCTTCATCGGTCATACAAGTAATTGAATCACATGAGATCTGGTATTTAAATAACTGTAACCCTCTTAGCGGAGAAAAGACAAACAAAAAACAACATGGTACCCTTAGGAATCACTTCATTTGGATATTGCATGAGCTATTAAAAGTTGCTGCAAGTGGATATTGTAGGAAACAACAAATTAAACAAATTGGCAGTACAATTCTGCTTGTATATTTTGTTTATAGTGAAATGAAAAATACTTTTAAGGAGGCGGGGTTACAATATGAAGGTCAGCATGCTGTGTCAGAGCTTTTTCCACACTAGGACTACAATATGTTGCTACAGAATCCTAGATTTGTATATTATTGATAGCCAGAAAGACACATTTAGTGATATCGATAACTCATCATATATGCATTTTCCATTTTAGAAAGTGAACCTTTCCCAGGATTTCTACATTTGCAAATTCGATTTGAAGATACAAACTCGATATGCGTCTTTGATGACAGACTGGAGGATACATGTAATGCTGCAGTTGGCAGTCTGTCCAGGCTCAATAACTGTGTTCACTTAATATCCAACAGAAGCCTGAGTCAATCACTCAAGTTGCACCCCTGATTGCAATGAAGTTTCCCACTAGAACTTCCATTCTGCACGTTTTAATCAGCCCATTCTTCAGATGAAAAGGGGGTGGGGTGGGGGGGTGGTGAACGGAAAAAAGAAGCCTTTCATATTCTGTTCTGAAAAGGAACTCAATTAAGAGGTCCCAAATGGGCCCTTTAATGGCTTATGAGGAAAGGAGTGATGAAAGAGACAGAGGTTATAAATATTTCAGGTAATTTTGTTATCTATTCATCTCTTCTTCCATATCTAGTCAGCGAGCGTCTCATTATCTCACAGCCGGATTGTTTTACTAACTTGCTCATGTTTCTGTTGGTACACACACACACACACACACACACACACACACACACACACACACACACACACACACACACACACACACACACACACACACACACACACACACACACACACACACACACACACACACACACACACACACACACACACACACACACACACAGTGCGTTTTAAGGCAATACATTAAGTGCAGAGGTTTTTATTCAATTATAGTTCATGTTTTATTTGTTTAACAACTTCCAGTATTTCCATATATGGATGCTCCCCACATATTGCATTTATCTAACTTACAGTATATCCATTTCCTGAAAGCTTTTTCATTTCCAAACAGCAGGGGTCAATATCCGGTTTGGTTTTGCATTTTGGCTAAATGCTAAGATCAGCATGCCACCACCGTAGTCAAAATGAAATGATTAACCTTAGATGCATACCTCAAGCCTTTAGTGACACATACCATGACTATGATATATCCTAATTTTTTTTTTTTTCACTTTTAAACCACTAATTGCGACTTACTATATGTGAAACCTGATCCGTAAGCGCCAGCAACCGGCAACGTGTGGCGGATTAATTCCTAAATACTCTGAATGTCGCACAGCATGGTGTCAATTCCTGAGCCCTGTTGGGATTTGTAAGAAGGAGGAGTTACTGTTGGAGGTTGGGAGTTTAGAGGACGTTCATCCTACCGTCACTTGTTTTCACCTCTCTTGGTATCACAACCATACTCTACTGAACAACATAAGACATAAGACATAGAGCAATACAGAGTCCAGGTGTTTGTGAATGCTATTCATAGTCCATACATATGTGTATCCTATGGTTAAAGAAAAAAAGAACTGCAGTATATTCTCCCTCTACATGCTAATCATCACACAACTGCACATATTCATATGACATGTTCTTTTTACAGTGTGTTTATGATCTAAAACAAAAGTGAAATTGTAGTTGGATCTGAGCAGCTGTTCTTCCAATCTGAACAGACCTGATCAAAGACCAAATGAGACAAATACAATGAATCAATTTAGTTTTTCTGCTTACGTCATACATCAGGTACAAATAAACTCACCACTACTTTGTACAGCTTAAGGTATTAACATATGTATTAGTACTATACACAGCAGAGACACTATACTGTGTGTTGTGCGTCACTTTTATAAATGTCTTGTAAGAATAATTGTATAGATTTGTTTCCATTAGTGTGATGGAGTATAATCTTTCTTTGGCTCCAAAAATGGCCCTCAGTAAGCCATCATAAGCCTCATACCGGTAGTGAGTCACAACTCAGGGATTCTTTGATGCCTTGACTCTCCAGTCTGGGGAGAGCTCAGGATGTGTGACTCAGAATAGAACAAACGGTATGAGTGTTACTCGATTTGTGTTGTACAGTAGCAACGTCAAACATGCAAGAACTGATTTTCTTTTTAACCATTTGGGGACAGCGGAAAACAAGCTGTGAAAACGATATGGACACATTATTATTATTTTTTTTAAAGATATTTTTTGGGCATTTTTTATGCTTCATTGATAGTGTAGAGACAGAGTTGAAACGGGGCAGAGAGGGGAGTGACATGCAGAGAACGACCGCGGGCTGGAATCGAACCCGGGTCCACTGCTGGCTGAGACCCATGGAGGGACGCCCTACCAACTGAGCTAAGGGCGCCCCCGACACATTAGGTTTTAAATGGAAGCTTTTTACTTTAAAGTTCCCTTTTTACACATCCAGAAGATGCATGGCTATATTAGCATGTATAGGAAGTTTTGTTTTTGTCGACCTGCTGGATTTAAGTCTATTCACTCTCCTTTTAGCTCTTTCTTCGTCACTATAATCCAACAGGGAATACAAACCTCCCTTTAGCGGACACATGCACCACTATGCCTACTAGTTAGATGCTTAACTTTAGCAATCTGCTGTTAAGTGCTGAGCAAATGGCAAACATAGGGTTTTTAGAGCGTTTTCCACTCAAAAAACTGCTGTCTGATGCATCTGGAAAAGATGCTGATGAGAGCAGTGACAGTGGACCAAAACAGTAAAGTTATGGGCCGCAAAATAGGCTCCTAAACTGCCCAGGAGACAAAGACCTGGACAAAGGATTACATTTCAGGAAATATGAATAGAATAGAAAGTGCACATTTCCTACAAGAATCTCTGCTTTTGTGATCCCTACAATGTGCCTCTGAAACAAATTAGTACTTTTTTAACAAAAGACCCGTTCATAATAGCTGAAATGGATTGCTCTCAAAGGAGACAAAAATGTCACACTAATTACTTACAAAATATATGATCACTGAAGGGAGCTGTTATGCTTTGGGCCCTTTTTCTGAATTAGTGTTACACAGTGGAAAGTATGCTTAATCACTGCTCAAAGGGCCAAGCTGCTCGGGAAGGTGAGCCAGGCTAATGGAGGATGTTCATCACTGAAACACAAGAAAATAGCGTATGACTATAGATAGATAGATAGATAGATAGATAGATAGATAGATAGATAGATAGATAGATAGATAGATAGATAGATAGATAGATAGATAGATAGATAAATAGATGGATAAAAATAGGGCAAACTCTACTGGCGAGATGGACAACATAGGGCACCCGTTCAACGTTTTGCTTCAAAATATCCCATTGGTTTTCAAATGGGTTGAGGTCGGAAGACTTTGAGGGTCATAGCAAACCTTGAAAAGTAAAATTAATCTGTCAAGAGAATATTTTTGCTGCCTTGACATGACATACATAACGGGCATTATGTTTCTGAATGTTACGCACATGCAATGATGGCTCACAATTTTACCAGCCAGCAGTTCTAGGAGTCATGTGATGGTGGTGGTGTGGGATGGGGTTATGACTATGGAACGGATACAGTATACCACAGCGGTTTTGAACCAACTGCTCTGATTTAAAATCTGCGACTCCATCTCTCAGCCGGTGTTTGATAGATCTTTATGTATGTCTATGCATACTGTGTGACACAAAACTGTATTTACTGCTTAATAAAATCACAATGTCTTCATAAAAATTGGGTGAAGGAAATCTACAAAGGCCATGGTGTGTAAAATTGGATTTCCCATAGGAGCCACAGAGAGGAACAGTTGTCGATAGAGGTGGATGCACAAAAGTGTGTTTATCATTTTGCCTTTGTAATGTAGAGAAAAAAAAAGTTCATGAAGAGTAATAGTCCTATATAATTTGTCATTTGCATCCATTGTTTAGGAATCATAGTTATTGGGAAACACACCAGCAATACAATATATCATTTGTTTGACTCAGCATGTTCTTGCAATGCAAATAGGTGCATTAATTCTGAGCAAATGTAGCAGAGTAGCGATCCCAAAGTAGACCCGTTGCGAATAATTTTGAATTTCACAGGACATTACCTTTACATTAATGCAACAACTATTTACTTTCATCTGGAACCAAACACTGCAATTCACTTATTTCATATAAATCCAACATTATGAAGGCTTAAACATTATTAGGACCCAACCACAAATTAGACTGTGACAACTGCAAATATTGTCAACAATGTTATATTAAATAGGTGGTTAGATTGTTAGATTTCTGCTAGCCTTTCTTAAGCTTTACATTCTGGACTTTTCACTCAGAATATATGCATTGTCTTTGCTCAGTATACCTATGGTAAATTTCACACTTGTGGCATGCTTTAATGGATGCAAATGTTAGCAATGCTAACCCACTAAACTAAGATGAAAAAGAAGATAAACATTATACAACAAAATGAGAGTATGCAAGTATTAGATGGGTAGTTGACTTCATGAATGAGCTCGTAGGTAGTACTGAATTGAGTTGCATGTTTTGTTAGTTTATGCTCATTTTGCTTTGAGTAGTTCTGGGGGTAGCTTTGAGTAGCAAGTGTAATGGTACTTTGGGGATATGCGGTGAGCTAAGGTTGGGTACTGTTTGGTTTTGTGGTTGAGTTGGGCGTTAGGCTGGAGGTTCGCCATCTGTGTCAGCTGGTGTCACTGTGTGTGTCATTCTGATAATTCTAAGATAATTGTGTGAAGTAGGGCTAATGGGTAGCTAAATGCTACAATGTAGAGACACAATGTTCGCTAGGTTGCAGGATTTTGGGACTTTGCTCATGGTATTGCAATGATAACATTTCTGCCAGAGAGACCTTATGATGGTGCCTGATGCTTTGCAATAAAGAGACGAAAGACTGTCCTGTAAATTTGTGCCCTTTTCCACTGTACTAACAAACCTGAGTTAGACCCACTACACTTACTTGATTGGTAATTACTGAAGCCTATTTCAGCTCCACCTGTTGAGAATGTATGCCTCCCATTATCAATGCATTCAACCCGCTCCAAATTCTTGACTAAAACGTGCATTGCTATCAGGTCAGCAACATGTTTTTGGCTATTCCCTTATACCCTTGTGCTAAAAGATAAAAGCCTTCCCTCTAGTGTAACTCATCAATCACAGTGACAGTTTGCTCTGTCCCGACCCTCAACGCCTATTTCCCCCCATACCCGCAACCCCCGACTGGCCTCTTCTATCACTGATTGGGATGCAGACCCAAAAAAGACAACTTATGAAATGTGAATGCGAGATGTGCAAGAGAATGGTCAGTGCCTGTCCGCTTGATCAAAAGAATTACGTTTCCGTCTCGTCAAATTGAAATTGTGGTGACAACATGGCATCCCTACTTTTCCCCTTCAAAGTATCATGTCTCTTTCTTGTTTTCAAAAATGGATATACAAATGAGATCTCTGGTACAAAAGGAATAAAATGTTGAGATTTATTAGAGCAGAGACACAGATGTCCAGCTGGTGCAGGGCCATCTGTCCACGTGCCCTTTCAAATGAATACCGGTAATGTTTCAGGACTGCTCTACACAGTATGCATAAAAATAATGAATTTGTGTTTTTGCCATGCAAGATTAATATTGCCTATATTCAAAATCAGCATGTTAATGACTCTATGTCTCCCTGCAGTTGGGAATTTACTGACTTTTTGTAAAATAAGGTTGATCTAGAGAGATTTTTCATGGCCCTCGCTTTTATCGGGAATTAATAATTAAACCACATGCATAAACTTTATGGTAAAAGCAATGACTTATTATTTCCTTGTTCATTTTTCTTTTAGTCATAAAAATATCCTGTGATAACTCAATGCGCTATACAGCACTGGCTGACAGGATCTTGTCATTGCCACAAAGGCTTTTTTTACTTCAAGTTGTGGCCTAATTACCCTGTAATCTTTTTTCCCTTTGTGCGGGGGCAAATGATCAAACATACCCCATTAAATCAGACCTCAGTGAGTCATGTCTCCACTTTGGTCCCACAAGCGGATGTTCTTCTGGCATGCAATAATATCATTAGTGTGTCAGGCTGATTCACTATGAAAAATGTCAATGAGACCAGATACAGTCAAAGCTAAGATATGTTGAAGTTGATGACTTTCTACAGGTACTGCAAAGCATTTTAGACAACATATCGGCCCATGAAATACACAGTTGTGAAAGACTGCATGTTATATGAGTTTATACGACAACGATAAGAAAGATTTATCCATTAACATAAATTAATTTAATTATTAGATGATTGCATTTGTTTAATCTGGTCTCAGATGGCTACCATTTGAAATATTTACACTATATTCTGACATCTGAGCACCTGAATAGTGACTGCAATCGGTAACGTCAAGGAAGAACTTGGTTGAACGTCAAAATATTGAACATTCATTTGATTTATTCGTTTGAATTCAAGCTTAAGTTTCCTGGCGATTAAGGGGTTTACAATATCTGCATTCATTATGAAAACTGTTATTTTGCTATTTTATTGTGGGCTATACTTGCATTGTACAATTTAATTGTACTTTACTGTACTGCTTGCACAGAAGCACAAAATATATCACATCTGTGTAGTGTGTGAATAAATGAAAATAGTGTAGCTTTCTTTTCAATCAAAATTCGCTAACATTTCCTCCCAGGCATCCTTTTAGACGGTTGGTGAATCAATATTGAGTAAGTGTCGGTCATAATTGAAACTCAGAGGTTATTATAGCATTTAAATGTCAGGCATCAATGGAGATTCAATATTTCTGCCTGAAAGAACTTCACACTTGATTTAATCATATTTTACTGTCTGGCCAGTGTTGCCTTTACAGTTTCAGTCAGTTTTGGCAAAAGTCATTTTTCTAACATCTTCTTGAGCCCCTGAAAGAACAATGTTGAGCAGGAAGACACCCTGGCCTTAAAGGGCTTTGACCCCATGTTTAACTGATCAAATATGTGAAGAGTAATAGTGCTACTGAATGAATAAGCAGGATTTCCTCTTTGTTGTAGTCTGCTGATAGTTCTGAATGGGTTGTTAATTGTTGCTTTCTATCTATCTTTGTATCAGATACTTGACATTTTCCAACTCACTGATGAAAGGAGAGGTTGATGAAGACTAAGTGAAGAATATGGTATGCACAAAGGTTTGAATGAGTCCACACAGTAGGCTTGCAAAGAAAACCCTTTATTATTGGCACAATAGGACACTTGCCTCTGAATGAAGCATATTAGAATAAAAAAGGGAAGTATGATGGCCACTAAACAGGTATAAAACTGGATTCAAATTTGTGTTATGCTGATCAGGTAACATGAAGGTCATAATTCAAATGCTGTTATGAATTTAAGTGCATCGCCTGATGGGAAACAAGTTTTAATGGGAGCATGGAAGGATTCCTTTTTTGGCAGAAATCCAACATGTGGCATAACCTAAAAGCAACAGTAGGCAGCCTTGCTAGCTTATATGTATTTACACATTCACATGCTCATGGAAAGCTTTTGGTCATTATAACTTTACAATACATGTTTATGTTTTGTAGGTATATTACAGTATATGTTTTACCATGTTAACCATCTCAGTTTTGTGTTTTAGAATGCTAGCATTTGCTTATTAGCAATAAAGACAAACTAGCCGAGGCTGAGGGGTAATGTCTTTAGTTTTGTGTGTCCTCGGACACAAATTAAAGTATGACAACAACAAAAAACGGCTTAAAATTACTCTAGTAGCGATCCATCTAAAAACTGTGAAGCTCTTTCACACAGAACTAGAAGTGTCATCCGCATGGTGCTGGATGAAAAGTCAGGGGATCATCTGGTCGGCAGGTGTCAGTCAGCAGGAAATTTCATGGCATTCCATCCAATAACCGCTGACATACTATTTCAATCCAGACCAAAGTGGTCAACCTACAAACAGACAGACCACCAATGTCATCCCTGAAGCCATGCCAATAGCATGGATACTAAAACTACATTTCCTGATATATAACAGGTTGCTTTACAAAACACATTGTTTTACTCAAACCCAACAGGGAACATAATTTAAAAACTGCACAAAATCAAATATGTATGAGTTCTACTGAGTGCCCTGCATTTTTCAACCATTTTACTCATGTGTGAGTAGGATCACCAACATTGAGAAATGAGTGGGGAATATTCTCATATGTAGTTCTAATATTGATAGGTACAATGTCTTTGCTGATGCCTTCAATGCCCGAGCCATATAACTTGACATAGAGAGTTCAGTGGACTGTGTTGACAGTGTGTTTATAGGCAGTAATACAACATTAATGTCTTTGTCAACCATTTTGTTTGACACCAAAATCTGGAGCAATGCTAAAACAACACTGTGCAGAAGCCCTTGTCATGCCTAGTTCTTTAGCCAGGACATAATTCAGCTAACACTACAAGAGGGTTATTTATCTTGCCTAGCCACAGCCCCGGGCTGGAAACGGCAAAGCACTTAATAGCAAACAAGTGACATCTTTTTTCAAATGATTCAACAGTCATCTAAAAACAGAGCTGACCGGTGGCCTGTGGCTATTGTTAGTGTCTAGTGTGACTTATAGCATTATGTCACTTCACCCAGAGAGGGGCAAATACATGCTTAGCATAAATTAAATCTCCCAAAATAACGGTTTGAGAAACAAAACAGGTCAAACAAGGCAAGCTCTGTTTACAATGGACCCTTTATGAAGTGATATATTTTACCTATCTCTGCTGATTTGAGAACAGATCTTTGTAAACCAACAAATTGTGTACATACCAGTGCAGTTTAACATGAGGAAAACTTGTGCAAGTTACACACAGGCTTCATTGCTCACAGCTGCCATGGTTATTTGTTGTTGTCAGTGAGTTAAAGTTTGTATTTTATTGCCCTACTGTAATGCGTATTAAGTAGCTCAAATGTTTGATTTAAAAATGTATTATTATAATTGGAAACTGCAGAATTAAGCATAATTATGCATCAGTTAAGTACTAGCATATTAACATAAATTTGCTATAAATGTTGGACAAATACAGTGTCTGTGTGTGAGTGTGTGTGGGTAACACATCGATACTCTGTTAATGATTTTCCTCTTTCTATGCATTGTAATACTGTACAATATTGCAGTATGGTGAAAAATTCAACAGGACCTTCCTGGCCAGTTGGTCCAGCGCCTGCTGACACAATCTGCCATTGGGAAAGGGAAGCAGCCCATGACCCATTTAATGCTTTAGAAGATCCACGTTCAAGTCCAACACTACACACAATCTCTCTGATCTAGAATTAAAGGAATGATACTGACCCTCATTCAAAAAGACATAGGGGGCTACATAGTTATTTTAAGAGGTTTTAGCCTTCAGCATGTACTTCAGATATGCCTAAGAAGTATGTCACTAGTAGTTGTGCTTTTATTCACCAGACTTTATTGGCCTCATGGCTTATTAATGTCGGATTTAAGTGCATGATTAGAATTGACAGACTCAAAATGCAAAGAAGTCTTGAAGATTAACATAGGAAAAAAGTCAGAAAACTATAATGTTTACAAATGCTAAGCAATACATGAATACATACAGAAAACAACAACAACATTACACTAAGAAAATAAAAAAGCAATTCAAAAACATTGATTGCATTTTCCAAAATATTGAATGTTCCTCAAAAAGCATGCAACAAGTTAACTCTGTGGTTCTTAACAAAGGGTCACAGACTAATGAATATGACTGGTTGCATGAAGATTAACATTAATTGGTGAATGCTATGTGGCTCATGGAGTTAGGATTTAAAGTGTTCCTGAATATTTTAAAGCACATACAGTATGTTAAGCAACATGATTGGCAAAGGTTTCACATTGACAATATTCCCCTATTGTGAGGAGACAGACGGTTGGAGGACTCTTCTAATAAATGTTAAGCAGAGGCAGGCACTCATGAAAAAAAAACCTGAAAAATTTGATGAAGCTACTCCAGCACGATAGTTGCTTTAATCCTGAGCCAAGCCACCATGTAGTTTTAGTAAAGGTTGCTCGGTATTCTTGGCAACTATTCATAAAGACAGTTATTTTTTTGTTGAAACCTTTTTGAAATCCAAAAGGCCTCCACCGTGGAGATAAGAGACCTCCTGTCACAGCAAGGTGGGCCGCTGACTGAGCTCCACACGGCCCCTACCCAAAGCATAATGCATGGGTGCCTGGAGTGAGTGGAGAGAAAATGTTATATGCATGTTTCTGATTAACATTGTACCAATCTGCAATTCAATTTTCTAAAGCTGTGTCTACTTGCATATATTTTTATAATCATCTTATATTTGCCTACCATCCATATTTTTTCTTTCTATGGAGGAGAGGTTTGAAAGGGTTGTGGAGTAGCACACACATTTGTTCTAATTGAGGAAACAGAGGAATGTAGCAAAAGTGTGTGATGAATGGTAAGACTTATTTCAAAGATACAGTTGTTCACCCTCTGGATCTGAGTTGATCAAATATTATTCAACAGAGACATATTTAATTAACACAATCATTTATTCAATTTCAACCTCACATCCAAGATCCAGTATTGCTATCTCACCTTTGCATGTTACAAAGCCTTGTTTAGGATTTGTGTGAGGTCAGCATTTTCTTATACTGCTGCTTCTAATTTAAAACATAATTAATTAGTTAAAGATTGACACAAGTCATAATATATAAAAAAAAATAACTTACTAGAAGGATGCTCACATTTCAGTATTACTTGGTGCAGCACCCAAGCAGGGCAATGTTGGTCAGTTGTACAGTTTGTCTTTCCAACTCCAGAATAATACATTTCTCAACAAACATAGACGTATAAATGTGTTTGTTCACAGGGCCTGACTCCTTCTTTACCCTTTCACCTTTTGTCTGGTGCAATAGTTTTGTCAAAATTGCCATTTCACCAGCACTTTGGACCATTACAAAGTCTCTTTACCAAAGGTTTGGACGTGCACACTGAACATCAACATGTCACAACCATTCAGTATCCCCAGAGGATGTACTCTTTTCATTTTGGGGGAATTGATGAGTTATTCCCTTCCCTTTCACCTACAAGCCAAAATGCAACATTCACATTCAAGACAGAGTCTCATATAATCTAAAACATACATGTGTTTAGCACATCTATATTGATAACCCCCTGCATTTTCTCTACTAATTCAACAAACAAACTTTGTATATTTTTCTCAAATATTGGTAAAGTTATAAGAATGTCAAAACTGTCAGCATTAATTAATTTCGCTACTGGCGCTGTAGCCTTTACATTAATTTTATAGTTCGGAAAATCTACAACTTTATTACCCGTCTGATGGTTAATTTGATTTGGTTATCTTCTCATTATGGGACAATAATTGATAGAAAAAAACATGTCAATTTCAGAAAATATTATCTGTGATCCACATGGCCCTGTGTGACTATTTGATTGATGCTTTTTAAACATTCACACTCCACCTGTCATTACTTTTTATGTGGAGGTAAGCGCCAGAGCCACTGTTGACCCCCGGCTGTGAGGTCTACTGTCAACACACAGGCTTTATAGCTCAGAGCTGCCACGGTAATTTATGTTGTCAATTCACACGTTGATCAAACAGAGCTTAGTCCTCCCAATATCCCTTTATGAAAGCATTGGGCACATTGTTCAATAGCTCAGGAATAGCTCTTCAAGATTGTAAATAAATTATTAAAACGGCTTGGATCCTCCTCAATTAAATACAAATAATGCAAACATAACAGACAAATAAACATTTTGCAATTAAGACTCTGCAGACTGCAGGTGAATAGGGTTAGATTTTAACTCATATATTTCATCATACATTAACAGTATTACTTTTTGTATTGCATTTTTTCAGAATCGTTTGAATAATTCTGTGTGACAATACCTAACTAATTGTGCGTGTACATTTGCATCTCTTTTTAAAAAACAAAAATCTGGATGTTGGATGAAATATTTATTTCATTTTACAACAAATTAGAGTCCAAAGTTTATACAGAACAGATTTTGGATACGGCCTTTTTTCATTCTATAAATCAAATGACAGTATAGGCCTACAGACAGTATGTACATGTCTCATGCATGTTAGGCATGTAATGAACAACAAAATGTCTTCTAAATCAGAAAATTAAAACATATGAACAAATACTTCTATAATAACCTTCTCAATAGTTCTAAGAATGATTATGGAAGGTTTAAGTGCTTTAGACGTTTTTTTTCACTTCAGAGTCAAAGCAACACATGTGGAGTTATTGGTCGTTAAAGATAGTTATTTTTGAGAAATATACAGACAAAGTTTAGTAAAATAAACGGCTTAATGTAAATGGTGGCGCTTTTCTTTTTACTTATGAAAGAAGACATGTTATGGAAGCAAAATGGGGTAAATATTTCATGGGGTGTTTGAGTCTCGCCTCCTGCACAGTTGGTCAGGACAGGATTCTGACACCTTGGCTGATGTTGCCACTGATTTACACTGTGATGGAGGGATGTGAACAGAGTGCTTTTTACCAGCAGTTGTGAATCACAGAGGCTTTTCATGTGTTTCCTTTTATCTTCCCTGCAAAGCAAAACACATTAGATTACCATGATTTTCCATTATATCTCTGTGAAGTATATTACGGTCTTTTGCAAACACAGTCTATAGGGTATGAATAGTGTTGTATAAGCTTTACACAAGATACAATGAATTCATGCTAACTGTGGGTGATATTGTATTGACATTATATTGTTTCTCTCTCTCGAACACACTCTCATACAGCGTGACACATTTACAATCTATGGACTAAATAAAAAGGTATTGTCTATTAGAAAAACATGTATGCAAAGGCTCACGGATAGGTCGATGAAGCAAGGCCTTCCTCAACATAGTTAATGTTCTATTTGGACTTGATGAATAGAACCATTTCAACACTATCCCCCACACTATCTTAAGTAAATATGCTTTACGCAGTGGTGTAGTCTAGTTTTTTGTAGTGGGTATACTGTGATAATTCCCTCCTAGCCTCTTCTTGAATATGCAGCATAGCAGTTGTACATTAAACATATGGCTTACACCGTGGTTAGTTTACAATTTTGTTGTTTCTGCATTAGGTGCAGCAAAGGCAAAAACATTTTACACCTTAGCCTGCCTTTAGAAACACAGAGTTTAGGATTTCTATTCCCAACTTAAATTGGGGGGGTATGTTTTTTTTTTATTTATTTTAAAATACATTGTTTCCCGCCTTCTGGTGACACTACAATAGAAAAACACAAAAATCAGTAAGTCTGTTCTAGATCCCGGACCTTCTAGGGAGGTCCGGTGCTCTTTTTCTTTTATGGGACATATTTCTCTGTAATATAATGAATGCATTTAAATGCAGTGAGAGGAACGAAGCAGTAGAAATCTGTTGTCCAGCTATCTTTTTTTCCAGAGACGAGGCTGAAATAGGCTGTAGACTATACACAGTGCAAGGGTAACTGAGGGCAGCCTCATCTCCATTTTAAAAAATTAAATGAACTCAATACACACTGTGCATGGACGTGAACGTGACCAGTTAACCTCAGATGAACTGATTAAATTATTAGGCTATTAACGATCTAGATTCTAGACCAACACATTTTATTCCAAATGTGTTTCTATGATACATTACATTTGCATATGATGTTAAAGGCCTACTTCACCGGTTTGAATATGAAGTTGTATTGAATTCTGAGATCCTATGTAGTATAAATGTGCGAACATTTTTTAAATAGGTTCATCCTAGCCTGAGAAAAGGCAGAAAGAGTGTTTTTTTAACCCTATATTTCTCTTTCTCGTGACATCACAGAAAGAGAAATATAGGGTTAAAAAAACTTACTTTGTAAATATTACTGTGATGTCTTTTACTGTGACATCACAGTAATATTTACAAAGTACGTTTTTTTTTCGCACATTTATACTACATAGGATCTCAGAATTCAATACACCTTCATATTCAAACCGGTGAAGTAGGCCTTTAATATCAAACACACAAACAAAAAAAAAAAAACTAAGCAACCGCTTAGTTCGCTTATGCCTCGGGCCGGCTCTGGTTTTCTTTCATGTTACGCAATGCACGAGTTAACGGGGTGAATCAATCGCGACCTAAGCCTATGAAAACTGCACTGGTGATCCGATCTTGAAGTGCTCGCAAAAGTTAATATGAATTTCAACCCGGTTATGCAAACTGAGAATATTACTTTTTCCTCATTGGGAGAAAATAAGTCCCTGCGCGCTGGTGTGCTCCGACAGCACCGTGCGCGTCTCCCGAGGGGACTACTCAGCTGAATGTTGCGTCGCGCTGCCAGTATTTTCGGGTTGGACATCGCCCTTTCTTTTACCCAACAAATTACACAAATTTGCCCTCGTGGGACATTTAATAAAAACCTTGAACAGTCCGCAATGAAACGGGCTGTGGGGTAATGCCTGGTCCCGCATATCTATTATAAGTCCGTTGCGACTTCCACAGGAACACAGCGCACAGGTTGAATTTATGAATTAAAGTATGACAGTTGAGTTATTATCGAAATTGTTACGTGTCATTTCGCATTTCTTAGTGGGCATACGGAAATGCTGGAGCTTTCTTAGTGGGTATACTGCGTATACCTGCGTATACCTGCGTATCACGTAGACTACACCACTGGCTTTACGTATGAATACGAATTTGGGACAATTCACTGATCCATTAAGGACTGAGAGCACACACAGCATTTCAGATACGGTCAATGGAATATACAGCACATGTTTTCCCAGGGGTATAGAAGCACTTGCCAAGTGATACAAACACATACAAATGAAGGCACCTTTTTACTGAATATTACAGACATTATCTTCTGCTGTAGTCCTGTTTTTTTTTGTTCAGATGCAGAATGAAGTAAATTGAGTGAACAGAGGGGCTTCTATAAGACTTAAGCCCTTTTTTTCCTAAACTCTCCTTTTGCCTGGTAATTTATCTACAGTCGCTCAGGCCTGTGTTCCCAATATATATGTTAAGAGGACATACATTTGTGTCAATCTCCATACTTTAGACATGTATTTTACATCCATAAACATATTTATATTTTTCTACATACCTCACCTTACATGTTATACAAAGGCAAACTATGCTGTACCTTATTGTTTGGTGCAGCAGCAACAATAATACTGTTTTTCCTCACTGCAACTACGATTGCAAATCACAGGTCCTTGGTGAAAGCATGGGCAGAAACATTGCCACTAGATGTAGCTGAAGCACTCAGGTATAGAAACACAGGGAACATACCGACCTTGATGCCAGCCCGATGCCGGTTCGCAGATGTTTATATTTTTCGTTTCATTGTAACACTGAAATGGATAGAGCACAAGGTCATTGTCTTTGAAAGGCATATTATACTTTTGCATCTTTGATTCCCCCCCCCCCCCTTCCTCCGAAGCTCTCCAAACACATTTCCTGTGGCTGGAATATATCTATGTGCTAAAATAGTTTCCCTGTACAAGTGTCAAGGATTATTTGCGTTAAGCCCTTTCAGACCTGTAGCTATTGTGATGATGCTGAATGTCACAAGTTGTCAAGTTGTTGATCCAAGCAATCATTCTTCTGTGTGAAAAAATAAATAAAAATAAAAACAATACTGATAGACATGGGTTGTATAGGTAACATAACTTCAGGCATCGCAAAAGTATACTTTATCCAACATGACTTTCCTTCTTTCTTTCTTTCTTACTTTCCCTTTGGCTTCCCTCTCCATCCTATGGTACTTGTGCATTATTCACTCTCTCTCTCTGGCAGATTTCAAAGAGACAGTGGGGGTTAGAGCTAGAGGTTAGGGCACTGATTATGCCGTCTTTTTCTTCCCGTTTAAATCACCGGCTCCTGCACTCACAAATGTTACAATCACTGGGAGGGCGGGACAGAGACGCCGACATTTGACCTGATTTTTGTGCGCAGATCTATTGCTGTTAGCGCGGCGCCTGGTTCTTATGTGCCGCCTGTAACTTAAAGTGACACTTGCCTGAAGCTGCCTCGGAGGCGCAAAGCTAGGTTTGGTGCACTGAAACCACATATGACAAGCATGAGGAAAGGAAGGAGCGAGAGAGGGAGGGAGGGAGCCTGCCATGGGTAAGGGGTGTTTGTCAGAGAACTATAAAAGTAAGGGAGATGGTACCAAAAAAAAAAAAGACAAATCTTTGAAGGAAATACAAATAAATATGGCTGTGTTCGAAACGTCCTATTTTGACTTCAATTTTAGTATGTTGTGGTTGTGTTGTATGCAAGTTTGTGTAGGCGAGAAATGCCCGGATGAGTACGTACTTCCGGGAAGATTTTGTGTATGGATCAATAGTTTTAATTCTTTATTGCTTCTGTATACTTTAGTGATCATTAAGTAAACGGTATACAGTACATGTTGAGTATGTAGGAGGGAGGACGTTAGTATGGCTTTTCAAACACATTGTCTCTGTCAAACTTGCTTTCTCCCCTTTCCAGTAGGTTGCTTTGTTAGACTGCCTACCTCTCTATTCCTCTTGAGCTGTTTTTTTTTCACCTAAGCACTGTCCTTGGATAGTTAACTCCTTGAGAGTAAGTGGCACTGCAATGAGGAACACTGTGAGAAGTAAAGAAAGGGCAGCGGAAGGGGTGAAGTCCTGCAACACTGGAAGCTGAAAAGACATGATTGCCTCTTTCAATCAAAGGACCACTTCACATCCCAAGCAGCATCAGAATCCATGTCAGACAAATACTGTAAATAACAACAAGCAAAGGGTTATTATTGGAACTCGGCCTTCGGCTGTTGTGTTTTAACCTACGCAATGTGCCATGTTGACTGACTGATGCCTATTGCCGCAATCTATGTGTGGACAAGGAATAACCTTGTCCACACATAGCAAAGCAACCATATCTAGCCACGGTAGGCCTGTCAAGCTTGTGAATATGTGCAATAGGCGCTAATAAGAGACGCAGTGAATGGAGTAAATAATGTGTTTGTCTGCTCTGATTTAAGATGCAGATGTAAGCATTCCCAGCTAAGAAGCTTGGCATTACTTCCTACAGTAATACCCTAACCCTGAAAACCCTAATGAAGCGTATCTTCATTTGAAAAATATTTAAATTTTTATATTTAAAAAGCGCTGTTCAATAGATTATCTGTATAGTATTGTGTGTATGCTTGTTCTGGATACAATGTCAAAGTCACATTAGCAACTCTGTCCTCATCTGTATTAGATTTGGAGAAAAGCCACTTCAACATTAAGCAAGACACAGTTAGACTATCCTTTGAGTATGTTGCCATCAAGTGCATAATAAAGACACTTTACAGGGCTCTGTTTTTAAAACAAGTCAGCCTGGAGACCTTTTCAACAAGTCCTGGAGCTACTATCAGCTTTATAAGCAAGCTGGCTACAGTTAATCATATCTGCAAGTGACATTTGCCTAGAAATAAGATATTTCAAGCTGTGAATCTGCCCCAGTGTGAAAACGGAAAGCTCAACACATGTGGCATCGTGGGGCTTGTCAAGCTTTCAATTATACATTCTGATATGAACTTTTTAAATTGTCACGGTGCGCAATAGAGAAAGCTGCCGTTACAGTTCACTAAGCCAATACTCTCAGAAACTTCATCATCAATAACTTTGCCTGTTGCAGTGATGAATCATATGAAGGATATTACATTATTTAATTTCTGCAACAGTTGAATGTGAGCATAAAATAATTGAATACATAAATCTGCCCACCTTATAGACACAACACAGTACAGTAATTACGGCAGTTAATCTTCATTGGGGAGGAGTTACGTGGTTCAGTAGGTGTCGAGCATTTGTGAGAGCAAAGATGAATATTGTACGCTTGGAGAGAAAGTGGAAGCTCTTTGCCGGACACACACACACACTCGAACACACATTCATCCACAACAAGAAATAAGAAAAATGTATCTCTTTGAATACAGTATGTTCTTATGCAGGGAGCAGCCCCCCTCAAGGCCTACACGGCTTACTGACCTACAAGGACAACATGGTGGCTACCGACAGATTGTTTACCACACTTTCTGGATCATTTGCTATAGGCTCACATCATTAGCCAACAGGAACGCTTTGCTGTTGTGTATGTGTAGTTGCATTGCTGCATCTGCTTATGACGCACAACATTTGTGTGGGTCTCTCCTGGACCCACCTTTGTTGTGTAAACTGGAGATATACAGTGTCTCACAAAAGTGAGTACACCCCTCACATTTCTTCAAATATTTCATTTTATCTTATCATGGGACAACACTGAAGAATATGACACTTTGATACAATGTAAAGTAGTCGGTGTACAGCTTGTATAACAGTATACATTTACTGTTCCCTCAAAAAAACCTTATAACACAAGCCAAACTGCTGGCAACAAAAGTGAGTACACCCCTAAGTGAAAATGTCCAAATTGGCTCCACAGTGTCAATATTGTGTGTGGCCACCATTATTAACCAGCACTGCCTTAACCCTTTTGGGCATGGATATCACCAGTGCTTTACAGGTTGCCACTGGAATCCTCTTCCACCCATTCATTACAGCATCCAATTTGGACATTTTCACTTAGGGGTGTACTCACTTTTGTTGACAACACTTTAGACATTAATGGCTGTGTGTCAAGTTATTTTGAGGGAACAGTAAATGTTTGCTGTTATATAAGCTGTACACTGACTACTTTATATTGTATCAAAGTGTCATTTCTTCATTGTTATCCCATGGAAAGATACAATTAACTATTTGAAGAAATGTGAGGGGTGTACTCACTTTTGTGAGATACTGTATACTGTTTTATGAGTTGGGCTTCTTTCTCAATGGACTTGCTTGTACTA
Organism: Ammodytes marinus; assembly: GCF_949987685.1. Lineage (NCBI taxonomy): Eukaryota > Metazoa > Chordata > Actinopteri > Uranoscopiformes > Ammodytidae > Ammodytes > Ammodytes marinus. The sequence goes on along the minus strand of NC_137230.1, from coordinate 7,802,530 downwards.
TAGGTCAGCCTTGGAAAGTCCTTTAAGTAAGAGCTTTCTGTCCGATTGAGTGACAGCACATAGTGAAGCAGTGGAAAACAGGCTATTTTAATAGTTGTCCTGAGTCTCTTTTTTGAAGAAGTACACTGAAGTCAGGCACAAAGAAGGCTGGAAGCAAGTTTAACAGTGTTCATTTTATAAATGTGTGTTTATAAATTAAAGGAATAATCGTTCTTATTGGTGAGACTATAATACAAATATAATAGGAACATTTTACACAAGACATAGGCTACATATTGTCATTACATCACGGCCAGATGCCTTTCATGGGAGTGCAGGCATTAAAGCAGTGACTATTATGTCCGAATCTGTCACTAAATTAATGTGTGTGTTATTTGTGTGTCTGCTTTTCACTCAGTTTAAAGCAACAGCTGTTGCCAGGAGTAAAGGTTGGTAAAAATAAAATAAGAAAATATATTGGATGAACTCACTTCAATAGTCTCTGAAACTGATTATTTTTCCAGCACCAGCTGTGTTAATTAACCCGGACATTTGTGTTCAGACTTACAGCTCACATGGGTGAACTCCTGATCATTTCCAACTCACATTGCAGGTTGAAAGGGGCTACAATTCTCACTTTGCCCACAGAAACTGCAGCAATCCACTGACTAACACATTTAATGGTTTCCATATACTTTATCAAAATATATAGCATCAGTTCCATCCTGTATTCTTTTTGTTGAACACCTCTGAGCCAGGTTGTGGCAAAACATATATCAACGACAATCATGTTACAATAAAACTGTGTCATGCCTAGCAGGGAAGAAACCTAATGGGTTTCTCATAAGAGGACCTGAACTAACAGAAAATGCTGGAAAATCTCTGAATCCGTAATCCAGTAATGGCTCCTGAAATGATATGTATATTATGTTTGAATTACCTGCCACTGCAAATACACAGTATCTGTTGCTCAAGGCAACACAGTGTCTTTTGAAAACGGTTGGCAGCCTGAGAGACTTTCAGCAGCATTAATGGCCTGTTAATATGTTGATCTGCTCGTATCCACAAGGCATTTTCCTGCCAGAACAAATAGGCATCAAATACCGAGACTGATATAACGCTCACATAACAAACCCCTCCGACTACATTTTTTAAACTGTATCCATTTATTCTCTCAAAGCAGGATAAATGAGAGGGTTTCAAAATGGGATAAAACATTATGCACAATGAAGATAAAACCTTGGTCTGTCTTTCTTGCCTACTGCACTCCCTGTTTCATCCATGCTATCGGGGAATAAAGCATATCGAGAGTGTCAATTAAGCTTTTTGTGACAATGTAACTTGGATATGGGAATTTCACTTCCACTGTACAAATGATCTGATGCATCTTAATATCACAGAACGCTATTGAGAATAAAAGTTAAAATAAAAAAATAAACAGGCAATCACTGTAGCCACTGTCTGACAGTATTGAGGGTGAATAAGTCAGTAGAAGGAGACCCAACCAGTGCAAGCTTCTTTAAATTCAGCGTATTTCAACACAAGTTGGTGTGCTCTGACACTCCAGGGAACAAAGACAATGGATAATTTGTCTTAATCTGGAGTATTCTCGATGGCAGCCTCCCCACTCCCAGCCCCGTGGGAGATAATAATTAATCAAGCTAGCATTAAGTAGGTGTGGTGCAGGGGTAATAGATCAATTGAAAAGCTGATGATAAGTATCGATGGAAGAGATAACCTTGGCTGAGGTGCACAATCTGGTAGATAGCAGCATAATGTGGAGCAAAAGAAGGGCTGAGACACAATGGTTTGGCTCATACTGATGACTGACAAAATCAAAATGTGTTAGCTTTACATTTAAAGAGAATATAAAAACACTGGCCCAAAGATAGAAATGCTGACCTATCTCTCTAACACACACACACACACACACACACACACACACACACACACACACACACACACACACACACACACACACACACACACACACACACACACACACACACACACACACACACACACACACACTGTATTGACCAAGTGTGGACCTTTATTTCTGGTCATTTTGAATAATGTCCACTGTTGGTAAATGTGTTATGATGTCAAAGTCCACTGTTACATAGGAACACAAGTACACAGACACACACACACACACACACACGCACCTACACACACACACTTACGTTCAGTTTAATAGTAACCAAACATTAATAATTAATAATAATTGCTTGGATTTATATAGCGCCTTTCATGATACTCAAAGCGCTTTACAGGGTTCCAGACAATTCGTTCACACACAGTCATACCGGTGGTGGTAAACTACCACAGTAGCCACAGCTGCCCTGGGGCAGACTGACAGAAGCGAGGCTGCCATTCAGCGCCATCGGCCCCTCCGACCACCACCTCAAACATACAGCAGTCATATACATTCACACGAGGCAAGGTGGGTGAAGTGTCTTGCCCAGGGACACAACGACCATGACACAAGTGGCCGGGCTGGGATCGAACCGCCAACCCTAGGATCATTGGCCAACCAGCTTAACCACCTGAGCCACAGTCGCCCCCAACATTGCGCAGCATTAGGGTTTCAGCACAACTGTCGTTTTTAAGCAACATATTGCAGCCAAGCGACTAATAGCATGATTGCCTTTTGGTTAACCTGGGCTAGCAGCAGAGTTAACTCTTGCAGACAACATGGATTGGAACCCCATCAACTCAAAATATTTTGACATGGCACAGTAGGAAAAGCTATGATATTAATTATGGCTGAATACCATTTAGCTGCTTCAGTGCCAGGGGTCTGGTGTTGTGCATGCTGGCTGACTGTCACTTCAATTCACTTCACTTTCATGGTCACACGGCCACAGCATGGAGACTTTGTATTGAGCGTTTTGTTCTAAGCTGTACCAAAACATAGTGGCATGGGCCATTGCAAAACACAGTTCACATGTAGCTATTATGTACTGTTCCATGTCTCCAGTAATGATATTACGTTGTTTTCCCTGCATACGAGTTGTATGTTGTATTAACCACAATTTGTTATTGATTTAGTGTTGGACTATCTAAGCAAGGATCCAAAGGTCCACACAAAATGTTATATATGACGCCCCCATGACTACAAGTTCATCAAGGCTGTTGAACCTGCACTGAATCCAAGTCAATGAGTGCATTCAAATTAATATTGGGTTTATATGGCATTGCTTGTCAAGGATTGAACAGTTTTTTTCTTGGATGATTTATAGTTCTGTATGTATGTTGAAGTATGTCAGTCAGGATGAGGTACCAATAAGTTGGGTCTTAATTGCTCTTGTCTTAAACTGCTATCAAGGTCTCGGTCATGCAGATGGCTTGGCAGTCCTTGTCTTCGGTTTGTATTAGGATCATCCATTGTGTTACTGACAGATCGGACCACACATCTACACATTCAGGCAGTCAGAGGCCAGGTGTGCTGTTATTTTCAAGTATTCTCTCAGGTTTTGTTGGAAGACAAGATCCAGCGAGTGGGATCAGGCTTTAGAGAGAGCAGAGCATGTACTGGAGAAAGCTTGAACTATTACTTGCATTGCTAACTGGGACACTTGAATAGAACAGACTGATTGTTAAATTGATTTAATGTAATTTCTCCAAATATGTCATAACATATCATATGCACAGGATAATCTTTTGGCCAAGGGCAATGACTTCCCCTAGTTGCATGGCAAACTCATGTCAATAACAAGCTTCTTGTATTAAAACAATTAGATATAGCATTTGAACTAGAATCCGTTGGAGGTACTGTTTTGATTGTGTAGCCTTTTGACAGAGCCATGCTAAATTGTTTACCCTTGCCTCCAGGCTTCATGCTAAGCTAAGTTGTATTGATCTACTGTAACTCTTTGTTGAATAACACATAAGCACCATTCCCCAGTGTACTATTCCTTCTCATTTTATAGCACCAGTCACGTCTCAAGGCATCATTGTCAAGTAACAGGGTCTCTTTTGTACTAATTCAGCAATATAATTTGGCAGGCCTTTAAGTTACTGAACAACCCCCTTTATTGCTCTGCCCATCCCCACAGTATAATGTGAAGGATAGGAACCCAAACAGTAGCCTGCTTCAAACAACTCATCTCTGTCAAGATGATTTAATGATGACTGTAAGAAATGTGTAATAATAAATAGTTTGACTTTGCAAAATTAAATTGCACCTATGCGAACATAAAATGTGTACATGCACCGCAATGTACTGACTCTGGGTCAGGCCTTTTTTCCTAAAAGAAAATGTAAGATGCAACCATTTTCTTGTTATACTTGGGCAACAGCCATTGTCTCTCTGGACTACATAGTGTGTACATATAGTACAGCTATTTGGCAGCTGAATTCATTACACTGACTCCAAATTTCACACATACTTGAATGTGTCAAGGATAAACAGTTGCTAGCAACTGACCATCCAAAGGATATCTTATGTGATATTGATGTGTAACCCTGTTGATCTTCTACTCCTACTCATTTCCATCTACCGATCTTGTATCCACAACCAAGGAACATAAAGTTAAAGGAGAATGCTATGAACAAAGATCTTTAATGTCAAGACTTCAGCCTAAATTTCCTCATGAGAGGAAGAGATGAAATTTGTATTTATTGTCGAACGCTCTTTATGTGTTTTACTTGTAATGCATATATCAGTTCAAAGACTAAAACCTTCACAAACAATATTCTGGCTTTGCTGTTTTTCCAGGATTTGTTAAACACACATTGAGAGCAAATGACAAAGTGAACAGTTTGAGTTATTCCTCACTGCACCTCTTACTCTGGTTTACACTGAGATGTGGAAATATTAAAAATAAATCTTGACATGGACGAGGACCCACTGACAAGGTCTTTATTTTGCTTAAAGGTGAAGTAAGCGGTTTATTTATGTTAATATAAGTGTTAAATCGCTCTTTATTCATACAGTGATCACTTTCATAATGTGCGCGTTTCATAAAGCGGATTTCTCAGTCAGCTGCTCTACATGTAATCGGCTAATAAACTTTTCGGGAGATCCTGTCAGGTTTCCGGGAAAGACAGACAAGAACCCAATTGCACGACAAAGGAAACAGTTAGATTCAAAAACAGATTTAATGAAAAGTGGATGAAAAACCAGGTAGTAACACAGTGTGGCAAACAAGTCCAGTTGGGGCAGGCAAAAAGGAAAGTCCAAGGTCAAAAACGGGAACAGGTAGGCAGGAGACCCCTCGGGAGGAGGAGGCCCCTCGGACAGGAACAGAGGAGGAGACCCCTCGGACAGGAACGGAGGAGGAGGCCCCTCGGGAAGGCAAAGAAGACAGGCCTCCCCTGGGGGGCAGACCCCCCCATCAAGATGTGGAGACTGGACCCTCTCATGACGACGTGGAGAGGACTCAACTGAGGGTCCAGAGATCAGCTCAGGTAAACACTCCTCCTCAGCCACAGCATCCACCTCGGGCTCAGAGTGACCTACAGGTTCAACCACGGGCTCTACCAGGGGTTTGGGAATCACCTCATGGACGGGTTCAGGTTCTGGAACTACTTCAGGTACCGATTCAGGCTCTGGTTCAGGAAGGACCTCGGGTTCTGGAGTTGGTTCTGGTTCTTTCTCTGTCACTGTAACAGGTTCAGGGACCGGAGTCAGCTCCGAAGCTGGAGAGTTCTGAGGAGACGCATGGCACTCCAAACTCCACACCCCCACTCTAATAGTCCGCGAGGCAGGATGAGGCTGGTAGCTGGAATGCTGGGGCTCTTGTGGTTGGTTAGGCGCCTTCTGGAGCTGGTAGCTAGCATGCTGGGGCTGGTAGCTAACATGCTGGGGCTGGTAGCTAACATGCTGGGGTGCTTGAGGTTGCTGGGGCACCTTCTGGGGCAGGTAGCTAGCATGCTGGGGCTCCTGCGTTTGCTGGGGCACCTTCTGGAGCTGGTAGCTAGCGTGCTGGGGATGGTGGCTAGCGTGCTGGTTGCTGTGGCCCGGGACCTGAAGCTTGTTGCTGGAAGCCTGGGTCTGGAGCTTGTTGCTGGAAGCCTGGGGCTGGAGCTTGCTGCTGGAAGCCTGGGGCTGGAGCTTGCTGCTGGAAGCCTGGGGCTGGAGCTTGCTGCTGGAAGCCGGAGGCTGGAGCTTGCTGCTGGAGGCCGGAAGCTGGAGCTTGCAGCTGGAGGCTGGAAGCTGGAGCTTGCAGCTGGAGGCTGGAGCTTGCAGCTGGAGGCCGGAGACTGGAACTTGCTGCTGGAGGCTGGAGGCTGGAGCTTGTTGCCGGTGACTGAAGCTTGTTGCTGGAAGCAGGACACTGGAGCTTGTTGCTGGAAGCAGGACACCGGAGCTTGTTGCTGGAGGTTTGGGATGGTGTGCTAATAAATTCCTCTGCCCAGTCAGGCAGCAATTTACGCAGCCAAGGTCTAGAACCAACCTCCTTGCGGGCTGACGAAAGGACCTCCGCTCTCTCCACACAGTCCACCGCATACTTAAAGTCATTTTTCAGGCAGGTGAGAATATACGTGACCTCCCTCAACTCCAGTGCAAAGTGTGTGTCTGCTGGGTTAATTTTTGGTCAGATTGTACTGTCAGGTTTCCGGGAAAGACAGACAAGAACCCAATTGCACGACACAGGAAACAGTTAGATTCAAAAACAGATTTAATGAAAAGTGGATGACAAACCGGGTAGTAACACAGCGTGGCAAACAAGTCCAGTTGGGGCAGGCAAAAAGGAAAGTCCAAGGTCAAAAACGGGAACAGGTAGGCAGGATCAGAATGATGTGGAATAAACTCAGAATGCTGGGAAGCTGGGTGAAGGCACTAAGCACAATCTGACAATGGCGGAGCAGGTAAAAATCTTTCCCAATGTCTGTTTTGATGGTTTTTATCATGTTTTTATCACACTTATGGATCTGAGATGATGCTAGATAACTCGCTGCTTGAAGACCGCAGTGCATTAATGTGGTGACGTAGGGGCGAGCGAGGGGACTGCTAACTGCAGTAACTGACAGGGAGTTAGCTAAAAGAACCATTCCGCTTTCAGCACCTTTAACTCTGCTACCCTTCTTAACAATGTTATGGAAATTATATACAGACATGTCGCTGTATTAAGACAATTATGGTAATGACAAAAACGACAATACAGTATCATCAGGTTGGACAAATAATTGACTTGAGTGAGGGACGGGTAAGGCATACATTGGACTGGTTCTTAATTAGATTTGACACCTGTACCCCCTGCCGTACCCCAGCTCGACTCCAAACAGATGGAGCTAAACAGCTGAGTTCCCCTGCACCATGCCCTTTCTTCACCTATCACTGGTCCACAGAGCCTATTACCACCTGGATGCATTGTGTTTTTGACTGGAAGCCAATGTTGCCTTCAATCCAAACTTTTGCTGTGGAAGCACCGTCTCTGACTAATCATGACATTATTTACAGGGGTATTATCTTGATTCCAATTCAGTTTGCAATTTGTATCCCAACATATGATACAATCAGTTTTTAATATAGGCTACACATGCGCTTGACATTTTTATAATGACCACTATCAATCAATTAATCCAATGTTAGTTATAAAGCACTTTTCATACACAGCAAAGGCAAATTAGAACAAAAAGGGCCAATACAAACCACCCACTACACCCCCCCCAAACCACAGATAGAGATGCAAATTGCTAAGTGCAAATTGTACTTTTTACCCCCATGGGGGGGCAAACAACAATGCTACTGTGTACATTATTTTATTATTCTTTTGTCTGCTGTAGACAAGAAAAGCAGTTACCTACATGGTACTTTATAGCAGATGTTTTCTTGGCTAATAATCCTTTTATTACAGCAGTGGGCCTTGTTTTAGTTTCATCAAAGCCATAATTGCAACAGATTCACACTTTCTCTTCAGAACATAATGCACAGGCTAGAGAAAGTATCGTGACTTCAAACAATTATAATAGCTAATGCAAACATTTTTAATAGCTAAAGCAAGGTAAGCAATGCAAGGTAGTCAACTTAATAACGAGACACAAATTTAGTCATAAATTGAGTGGCTCAGTTACAGGTTAACACTGTTTTCTTCAGCCAACTATCCATGAGCTTGAGCATTGAACATGTGTATCTGTTAATATTTTAAGTCAATAGACTCATGACAATATCATGAACAAAGCTGGTGTGAAATGTTTTGCTTTTTAACCGTAATGGACGAATGAGAAGGCAACATATTCTGACATCTCAACTTTGGAATGCCAAGGAATAACCCTAAAGCAAGAACATCTCCATTGTGGCAAGTCAGAGATTTTGTAATCTTTGTACCATGTGCTTTGCTAGGCGTTATGAGGTTACCGATAGGGAACTCAAAATGGGACAGTGATCACTAAGCGATCTCATGGTAGGAATGGTGGAATAAGTAATTAAATACAACTAGCAATGGCGGAAAATGTCAATTAGTCAATGAGTTGATCACCACGACAGACACGTCTTAAAATCAGTAGAAATATTTATACTGTGCTGAGCCAGATTTAATGAAAGTCAATGTTTGTTTTAGAAATGAGGAGAAGAAAGTATTCTGGGAAACAAAACAGTGAAAGGCAGGGGCAGTTGGTGAACAGGATCCTGAAGGCTGTGTTGCCACTGCAAACGTGGCTCAAGGTAGATCTTTAGAGACTAAAGAGCTGCATTCAATACAATTCAGGAAGACAATACACATACACTGTACTGAGAGGGACAGAGGAGAAAGAAGATTGAACTCACATTTTCACCAAAGGTATTATATGAAATGATGACATTCATTCTTTGATTATTGAATACATTTTGACTGATTATTGAATAAATGTTTGATTATGTTGAAGTAACATTTATTGTAGTAGATTAGGTCTAAATTAATGTATAATTTCATGGGTTTTGGAAAACCATGTGTTCCAGTCAGTGTTATTCAATTATTTGATCAAAAAAAAAATAATGGAATTTGATTGAACTTACCTTGTGTTAAATACATATGCCCTTCCTCAAGTACATGAGGCCCAAGGTTATATTCACCATGAATGAATGGTGCTTGATTTTCACTGAATTCCATTTAAACCCTTGAGTGGTGTTACACAGCCATTGTTCGTGGGTCTGGTTTGAATCTTTCTTTTGTTAATCTGGTAAAAAATATATTGACATGGTGTACAATACTTTGTATGTTTCCTGTCAAGGTTTTCAAACTAGAAACTCTGAAGACTAAACCATTATGAAGTTGTGTGGACCATGACCTGTGTAAAATTGAAGTTAATGAAAATAAATGGAGAAAGAGAGAATGAGTGAGTCGTCCCTTGCGTCCTTTTAGGTGTGAACCATGCAGGAGTTAATAAAAAATACCTTAAATAACATCATCTTTGATTTTCTACTGGACCTCGGTCCTTGCTGGAAGCTGGTTGTTTGACCCTTTGCAGTCATTATTTGTGATTAGTTTGGGGTCCTTTCAGTCTTGCCTTTTGACTGGTACTGAGTGTTCAACTCCTGCAGTTTGAAAAGTATTTTGTGCATTTAATTCTCAAGGTCTACCTGGACCAAGTGCAACAAACACAGGTTAAAAATGTTATTTACAATATTAAAAAAACATTCAGTCCATCCAACAAAAAGCAGGGCAAGTTCATCAAATTCACCCTTTGGCATTTCCTCTAAGCCTGCTACAAAGCTAAGTACAAGGCCTCATCAATATGGCCTCTTCTCTACTCTCTCCAAAAACTGACAATTAGTGTGTTGCTATAACACTAAACAATCCAAATGACGGTTTGTCTGGCAAGCAGTGCACATTCATCAACAGAGCTTTCTGAAAACGTGCTGCTCTTTCAAGAGTGAATAATGCCAAAGCAATGATGCTGGAAGTGGATTTTCTGCCTGCTCCTCTCTGCATGGCACTCACATCAGAGAACCCATTTGGAGTGTTTAGTCTTGGAAACATTAATCCCTGTAATTTCAGGTCTGGTGTGCGTTCTCTGTCAGGTACATTAGGGGCTGCATTGGAGAACAGAGAGGAAGCCTCGGTGTTGTCCGTCAGTAATTAGAATGCCATGTGTTCATCCTCACGAGGTTGAAACAGCACTTGTTAAATGAAGACCTGTCACAATTTAATTGTCTCCGCTGAGAAAAAAAGAGAGAAGAGTGGCAGAGACGGAGGCATGGGAAGGAGAGAGAGAAAAGGGAGGGACATGTTGTGGTTGGGATGTTACAAATGTGGTTAGTTAAAGTAGTGAGGGGAAGGCTGTGTGTAGGAATTACTGCAACATCTGAAATGCATCATTGTCCCTTTGAAATGGTCCTCTGTTTGTTTGTGTAATTACCTCTGCCTCGTTGGTTCAATTTGTTTTTGTCAGTTTGTTAGTTAGTCTAACACCACTTAACAGATTTTAATTGAATTTGGTGGAAAGTAAGAACATGGGCCAATGAAGGGAGAGGTTATCTGTTGTTGGTTGGATCCATATCCAGTTCACGATCCAAGTAGGAAAATAGAGAATGTTTTAAACATTTTCCTGTGTTTGTATAGGAGATACTGCGTAGGTTAACTAATAATTACATAAAAGAAGGAAATCTAGCAGATGTCCCACAATTTTAACTATGTTTATGTTGTTTCGGATCTTGATGCATAGTACATTTTATATAATGGATCTTATTGATGGAGGTATACTGTATATAGCCGATAAGATATATAGATAGATAGATTGATAGATAGATAGATAGATAGATAGATAGATAGATAACTGAACTATTCAGTGTCATCCATCTGTAATTATTAAAAGAAAAAATACTCATAGCATGTTGTATGTGTGGCCAGGAAAATGGATCTATAAATACAAGAATAGTAGATGAACATCACCAATGCCTTGTTTAACATATTGAAAGTCTTTTAAAGCGACTGTGTCCTTTAGTCGTATTTTACTGCACTATGCAGGACTTGGATTGACTCCAAGTCTTGTTTCAACATTGATGAATGAGTCCAGCACTGACAATGGGGCACACTCACCATAACAAAAACCCTGTTTTCTAGAACAACTCAAGGATCCGAACATGGGCTATAGAAGAACATAAAGAAAGGAAGCTAATAAAGAGGGGGTTAAGGTCTGCAGAGTGACAAATTGTAATGGGCCAGCTTGACAGTGTGAATGTCTTCATTTACCCTGAATTGAAGTTTAAAAATGGAACCCAACCTTGCCATCAAGGCATACCTTGAGCTGTCTGAAAAGAAGCGATTACCTGCTCAGAGTGTGCAGCAGAGGCCTTGGGGGATTGGATCATCAATTAAATTCCCAAATCCCAAAACTGTACCATTCATCAAAACCTAATAGTTATTTTGCTGATGAATAATTTAACTGAAACTGATTGATGTGACCAGAGATCAGATCCAGCACGGGCTAATGCATTGATGCATCAAAGCTTTCAGACTTTTGCCCACCATGCAATGTACAATAAGATGAAATAATATTTTAAATTCTTGCAATTCCAGCTTTAAATGGTTTCACCTAGAAAAGAAAGCTGCATGGTTTTCTTCAGAGCATCATGTTCCAATGACACGATCAGTGTCATGTAGAGTGAAGCATCTTAATCAAATGTTTTGTTGATGTAATTTGTTGGCACTAACCAATGGGTGTTGCCCTAATCATTTACAAAAGCCAATTGACAGCATGACAATTGGCTTTAGCGCTCGAAAAGACCTGTGAACCCTTCAAGGTTGCTGGAGAGATCCTGCATTGAGTCGTAGACCAAAAGGTTTTGTTTCAGTACCTCAAAAAAACGACTCACATTCCTGTATTTTCTGTTGCCACTATGGTTGAGGTTTAAAGGGGAATATTGCAGTCACCATTAAGGTTTCCAAAAATGCTGTTGTGTTTAAAAGAAAGAAATCATTACTGTTGGTTCAAAAGAGGATGTTATTCATGGCATTTCTCATAGTAATACAACTATTGCTTAATTGTTACACCATTGAGTCAAGGCAGTTACATGAGTCACACCAGCAGTATTGGCCTACATGAAAGAGTCAATCGTTTTTAACTAAATCTTATTTCCTATCGTCCTCTCAACCTTTTACGGTAGTAACTTTTATACGCCTCTTTCCAAACTCATTGGAAGGACAAAAAACACAATAAATAGGAGAGGATTATATGGAGAAAGGGTAGGAGTTAAAACTTTTTAGTGAATGTGTGCTACATGTTGGAGTGTATGCAGTCTTCAGTCACTGCTTAAAGTGAAAATCAGAGTCACAGCTGTCTCATTTGAATGGGTTCAACTCTGAGTACGCTGAGTATTAGAAACACTCAGAGTGAGCCTAAACTTGGTGTTGTGGAAAAATGTACCTGTGCATGTGGTTCTCTGGAGAGTACATTCTCCGTTAGCTGCTATGTCGAGGGAGTAGCGATCACACTGGATCAGTTGTCTTTTGATTGAGAAGGCTGTACACACCTGATGACAGCCCATCCAGCTGTGATGATCACTGCCGTATCTTGACTTCCACCACCCCCCCCCCCTCCAAGTGTGTTCACACTGGCATCGGGACAAGTATTTACAAAGGGTGTTTATGTTTTTTTAGAAGAGCGAATTATGCAAATGCAGACAATGATTCACACAGTGCTTTTTGGTTGATTGTGTTAGGTGGATTGCTTTTCTGGCAGCCATGGTTTGTCTTTAATTGTGTCTCGGGTTGCGTTCCGAATCGCATACTCTTTCTTTTTTCTATTCTACATACTACATCTGACGATAAAAATAATCTAGTTAGGATGCAGTATGCCACTATTGGGACATACTTATACTCTTTTATTTCATCATAACATTGCGCCTTGATCTTGCCTCTTGCTTTCATATCCGTCGCATCCTTGTTTGTTTTCATATGGAGGCTTCGTCGATGTGATGTCACTTCACGTGTGCACTGGATTGTGGGTCAGAATCGCCCAAATAGGATGCAGTTTTCAACACTAACAATCTTGGCCGGATGAAGTAGGACATCCGGGTACTTCTAACCATCCTAAATCTGGCCACAAGAATTGGGACATCCTACATCTTTTTTCTACCATACTATATAGTAAATGGTAAATGGACTTGACTTATATAGCGCCTTCTAGCCGATTTTCTCAGCCCCAAAGCGCTTTACATATCTTACCACATTCACCCATTCATACATACACTCATACACCGATGGCAGTAGCTGCCATGCAAGGCGCTCTCTGAACCATCGGGAGCAATTTGGGGTTCAGTGTCTTGCTCAGGGACGCTTCGACATGTGGCGGGGAGACAGGGGATCGAACCTCCGACCCTGCATTCCATAGGCGATCTCCCTACCCACTTCGCCACTGCCGCCCAGTAGAAAGATAGTAGAAAGTATGCGATTCGGAACGCAACCTTGGTCTTTTGCAAGCACAGCAAAAATACCGTCTATTCTTATCAAAGAATGGTCTCGTAAGGCCTTGAAGTGAGCACTTATGTATGCATTGAAAAAATGTTGAGGACCTTGAAGTCATCTCCTGTGAGGTGATTCACCCATGCATTGCAATCCATACATTGAAAACTTAACCATCAACTACCTGACTCACCTCATGGCCCATCAGCATCCCAACAAACACACACACACACACACACACACACACACACTGTACACATGCACACACGTACACAGCAAACATTGATGCTAAACAAGGTCAAGGGACTGGGTGAACTACACATGAATGCTCCACTTATTTTGGATCTCAACACAATTATCTTGAGGCAACCTAATACAGTATGTGTATATTTACTCAGAGTTGCCTTTTCGTAATGTCTGTTACCTGTCTTCCTTTGGTTAAGTACAGAAAAAGGTTGCATTCAGGACACATCTGCAATGTCAATTTCAATCACATTTAGTTCCTATGGCCCAATGATACCATTACAACAGGACCTGTAATTTAATTGTGGATCAGCGGGGAGCAGAGAGGGCTCTACTAAGGGAAGTATGAGGCCCGTGTGTGCAGAGGGTAGCAGGGCCGGAGTTCCCCAGAGCTAATGCCACAGACCTTGAGGGAACCTCACTGCTGGACATGATCTGATCAAGCTACAGACAGAAAGAAAAGGGTTGTGCTGGAAAGTCTGTTTGATTAGGGAATGCTCCTAACTGAAATAACTCACCTGGAATAATCTTAGTTGCAGCTATCACAGAAGCTGTTGGAATTAACCGAAATGCTAAAAAGCGTGTGGGCATATATTTTCCAATTTTCCATTGAAATAGGTAAAATCAAACATTGGTTGAGGAAATATTCCTGGTAGCCTTTGCCATCATCCTCTCGGCTTAATTCTTCTTTTGAATGTCTGTTCAAATTGCCAACAAGGGTTAGTAATTATCACTGTATTTCTCTAAAAGTGGTGGATTTATGGAACAGCTGTGGTGGATCCAAATGCAAAGGCATGTTGGCATTGGTAAGGTAGGGATGGTGAAACATTTTTCCAAAGCTACTTTTGACGTCAAGTAGGTCGTTTTTGTTCAGTGTCAAGGCAGAATTAGCTGCAGCCTCACATCTTTTCAGTCTGTAAAAAAAAAAATACTGCTTAGGCTTATTGTTTTCATCTCTGCTGTTTGGTTGGGCGTAATATATGTTGTGTTTCTTGTTCCCCCTAAGACAGGAGACTTGAAATGTCCTTTTCCATGGCTAAATCCATTACCATGGAGTGTGCGGGGGGACCGTGTATTGTGATGCAACGGCAGGCTGGAGAAAACAATACAGCCAATTGTCTCCCTCCCCTGCTTGTCCCTTGTGAATGTATTCATTCTTCAGCCCAGACTTATCACAGCTCTGCTTTGCCAGTGGCCCCTGGGCTTCACGCTACTGGAGCCTATAGGCCCTCAGCTTTAGTGCACCTGATTCCCTCTTCTTTGCCCCTGAAGACCAGAGTCCTCTATTTGTCATTGGTAAACATGCAGAAGAGGTAATGTGTGCTTCACATGACAGAGAGGCAGGGCGGAAAGAGACAAAGCAGACACAAATATTAGAATGTTTGCCAGGGATATGGGAGAAAACCAGGCAGACCTCTGTGGAGAATACCTTCAATTTGAAAGCTATGGTGCGTAACTTCTGTCACCATCATGAGGAATAGATTATTAATGACAACAACACATCTACGTGTGGTAAACCTTCTTTGATTGTGGATGGGTTGTGTACCTTCTGCTGTACGTCCAGGTGTGTTCTTAGCAGTAGAATCAACAACTAAAAGAGGTATATTCTGAAAAATTTCTTGGGCTCTTCTTTGGACTTTTCTATGCCCCAGTGTGAGGGGGCGACACCAGTTACAGTTTTTTTCGATCGCTAACCCACAGAGGGCACAACTGTAGCTCAATGTGCAAAACTCTAACTACAGTCTGCACTACCAACAGTCACTGGAGCTGAACAGTTCACTTCCCCTGCAAAAGAGGCTCAGTGCAGCAAACACTATGAACCAGACTATGTCAATCAGAACAAACTCAGAGTATAAACACTAGCATCAAACCCCAATACACAAATGACAAACTTTTATTCTTTACAGTTTGAATAATTTCAGTTACTTCACACAAATAATATAATATTTTCTTTGAGGAAAGAGTGAAATTATTTAACGTGAAATTGTTTATTTTATAACATACCAGTTATGTTTAGGTAAACAAAAATAAATGAAAATCAGAAGTTTGCTTCAATAGATACATATTTTGTATATATTATTGATAACATTTCCAAATGTAGCATTTATCTATAAAATATTCTATAATTCTAATACAGATTACAATTCCTGTAATGTTGTCATTTACTGTAAGGATGCAACTCTAAGCTGTTTGTTTGCTGTAAAATCCGTATTACAGATGCAACGTTAGATATTTGCAGTTGCACCCTCACCCTGCCTCTCTCAATGAGAGACCATGATTCACAACAGGGTCTATCAGTGTTGCCCTTACTGTATTTCATCAGAAATTACAGCTCTATGTCTACTAGGTCTTCCTCCACACATTCACACTCTCACTGCCACTCTTCTCCCTCCAACAACCTGTCTTCCTGGGTCCATTTCCCAAAAAATAAGTTTGAACTTTCCCTATACTGTATATACAGTATGTTCACTAACAAGTCTAAAACAAGACACCTTCTTAGTGTTTCAGTTGAAATTGCAATCAGCAGTGTTTGAAATGCACTAGGCTGAAATCCATTATGTTTTGAATGTGTGGTTTACAGTTGTGACAGCAGTATGTTAGCATTTGAAAAAAGTGCTAGAAATCACTAGTGTTGTGCAGGCTGTGGTTAAGCCATGAGATAAGTGTGTAGAGTTTTGAAAATTGTGTTTAAGCAATGAAAAATTAGCTAGAGTTTGGTCCACATGAACCGCTGCTGTGCATAGTGTAGTTAGAGTTTTGCACTTGTCGTTCCAGTTGTGCCCACTGTGGTTTAGCAATCGAAAAAAAACTGTAATAAACACTGCCATACTGAGAAATACAGACATAGTTGTATGGAGCTGATAGGCATACTCAACTGTGTGTCAACTCATTTGGTGATGACTTGAATGGAACCAACATTAATTTATATGAAAGAGTTACACACTATAGCTTTAATGAACAATTCTGGAAATACTGTAGGAGAAAGAGTGCTTTGTATGTTATTGTAAGTAGGCATACTATATCCAGCAATCTAGGGCCATTTGTTTGATTTATTGGACTCATTGCTAAAAGAATAACCTGTCATGTAGCGGGGAGACACAGAGCGATGTGTATGACACAACTTTACACAGGACTATTATAAATCCATTGACCACTGTCGTTTAACACACCCCTCATGGAATCCCTGCCAATGCATTCTAAAACACATTTTAAATACTCATGCTCAATGGAGATGTTGATGAATGGCTGGTCTCACACTTTGGGAAGGTGACAAGGAGAGAGAGGGGGGAGAAAAGTGGTGGAGGAGGTGAGGAAGCTATAGGTGTGCAAGAGCAAAAGAGAGAGAGAAAGAGAGAGAGAGATCTTGATGAAATTACAGGGCGGATTGATTGATCCCCGTGGATGCACGTTGCAATGGAGGCATGCAGTCAAAACTGATGCATCTAGATTAGTGTCAGAGGAGAACGCTGAAGGACAATGAAAGCTATCATCGGGAGACGTGACCTTCTCAGCATATGAAGCCCACAGCGCAACAGCCCGCTTTATGGCAGTAAACCAAGAGCTGCAGGAACATGTTGTCACTGCCAGGCTGGGGGGGAAAAAGAGGGGAAAAAAGGACAATAGGAGGCGGGAATTCAATTTCAGATGTTTCAATTCATATTCATTAGCATTGGCTTTCCATTACGGAGTGAAAATGAATGGTTACAAGACAACTGGTAGCACAGAGAGGGAAGTCGGATGGTGTGGCACAGGCTGTTTAGCAACATGCACAAATCACACACATATGTACGCACACACACACACACACACACACACACACACACACACACACACACACACACACACACACACACACACACACACACACACACACACATACACACACACAAAGAGATGTGCTAAATGTTCTCATGCATTCATTGAAACATTACATTTCATGTCAGAATTCTTTATTTGCTGACATTGTAGACTTTCCAGTTTGGGGTCAGCGGACCGTGAATGTCTGTTTCTCTTTTTTGTCCCAGAACATTTCAGTTGTTTCATTGTTTGAAACAGTTGTATTACATGTGCTCTCAACACAGCTAAAAACACAACTCTCTGGGTGCAGGATGACTCTGGCTACATTGTAGCAAATCTGATGAATCAATCGATGAAGGCAATTGGCTGAAAAGTGACTGAGTACACTGAACCAGGTGCTAGTGGTTGCTTGGTTTTTGATGCGGTATCATCTCTGGCTACACAAGTTAAAGCCATGACAGGTGACCAAACAGTGTGCGGATTTGTCTCTGCCTGCCATTTTGCCAACTAGATAACACTAGGTAGCTAGCTGTCTGCTTATTCCAGGCTGACGTCACATACAAACAAATGGGGGAGCACTTTGTTTCTCCCAACTACGAAGCCAAATACTGTAACACTTTACAATACGGGTACATTAATTAACTGTAAGATAATGTGTAGTGGTAACACTTTACAATAAGGTACACAAAATTGTAGTAGCTACTACATACCTACTACATAGTTTTTTTTTTTTGTGCTACCTATGTGTTAGGTAGCACAAAAAAAAAACCCTATGTAGTAGGTAGCACATAGGGTTTTTTTTTGTTTGTGCTACCTATGTGTTAGATAGCACAAAAAAAAAAACCCTGTGTTACCTACTACATAGTTTTTTTTTTTTTTGCGCTACCTATGTGTTAGGTAGCACAAAAAAAAAAAACCCTATGTGTTAGGTAGCACATAGGGTTTTTTTTTTTGTGCTACCTATGTGTTAGGTAGCACAAAAAAAAAACCCTATGTGTTACCTACTACATAGTTTTTTTTTTGCGCTACCTATGTGCTAGGTAGCACAAAAAAAAAACCCTATGTGTTAGGTAGCACATAGGGGTTTTTTTTTGTGCTACCTATGTGTTAGGTAGCACAACAAAAAAAACCCTATGTGTTACCTACTACATAGTTTTTTTTTTTTTGCGCTACCTATGTGTTAGGTAGCACAAAAAAAAAAACCCTATGTGTTACCTACTACATAGTTTTTTTTTTTTGCGCTACCTAACACATAGGTAGCACAAAAAAAAAAAACCCTATGTGCTACCTAACACATAGGGTTTTTTTTTTGTGCTACCTAACACATAGGTAGCGCAAAAAAAAAAAAACTATGTAGTAGGTAACACATAGGGGTTTTTTTTTGTGCTACCTAACACATAGGTAGCACAAACAAAAAAAACCCTATGTGCTACCTAACACATAGGGTTTTTTCTTTTTGTGCTACCTAACACATACAGTCATATGAAAAAGTTTGGGAACCCCTCTCAGCCGGCATTATAATTGACTCTGCTTTCACACAAGAAATGTAAAAGTGGTATGTCTTTAATTTACCAGGAACAGCTAAGTACTGGGATGTTTTCCAAACAAAGATTTTTTGAAAAGCAGTATTTGGTTGTATGAAATAAAATAAAATGTGAAAAACAGGCTGTGCAAAAATATAGGAACCCTTGTGGTTTTGTTGATTTTAATGCCTGTTACAGCATGTAAAACTGATTACTTTAAACACAAAGTTGGTTGGATTATGTTGTTAAGCCTTGAACCTCATAGAAGTCTGTTTAATCATGAGAAAATGTATTTTAGGTGCCTAAATGCAAGTTGCACTTCTCTTTGACTCTCTGCTGAATTGAGACAGAATGGGATCATCAAAACAGCTCCCAAAAGATCTGAAAAACAAAGATTGTTCATTGTCATAGTTTAGGGGAAGGCTACAAGAAGCTTTCCCAAAGGTTTCAATTGTCAATTTCGACTGTAGGGAACGTTGTCAGGAAATGGAAGGACACAGGCATAGTGGCAGTTAAACCCAGGCATGGCAGACCAAGAAAAAAACAGGAGCGGCATAGGTGGAGGATTGTGAGAATGGTTGCACACAACCCACAGATCACCTCCAAAGACCTGCAAGAACATCTGGCTACAGATTGTGTATCTGTACATCGTTCAACAATTCAGCGCAATTTGCACCAAAACATCTGCTTTTTATAAAGACCAAATAACTTAATTTTTGTCTCATCAGTCCAAAGCATTTTCTTCCAATATGAAGCTGGCTTGTCTAAATTAGCTTTTGCAAACTCCATGCAACTGTATCTGTGGCGTGGGCGCAGAAAGGGCTTCCTTCTCATCACCCGGCCATACAGATGTTTTGGTGCAAATTGCATTGAATTGTAGAACCATGTACAGATACACAATCTGCAGCCAGATGTTCTTGCAGGTCTTTGGAGGTGATCTTTGGGTTGTGTGCAACCATTCTCACAATCCGCCGCATATGCCGCTCTTGTACTTTTCTTGGTCTGCCATGCCTGGGTTTAACTGCAACTGTGCCTGTGTCCTTCCATTCCCTGACAACGTTCCTTACAGTATAAATTGACAATTGAAACCTTTGGGAAAGCTTCTTGTAGCCTTCCCCTAAACCATGACAATGAATAATCTTTGTTTTTAAGATCTTTTGGGAGCTGTTTTGATGATTGCATTCTGTCTCACTTCTGCAGAGAGTCAAAGAGAAGTGGAACCTGCATTTAGGCACCTAAAATACATTTTATCATGATTAAACAGACCTTTATATGAGGTTCAAGGCTTAACAACATAATCAAACCAATTTTGTGTTTAAAGTCCTCAGTTTTACATGCTGTTACATGCATTAAAATCAGTAAGACCACAAGGGTTCCCATATTTTTGCACAGCCAGTTTTTAACATTTTATTTAATTTCATAAAACTCAATACTGCTTTTCAAAAAATCTTTGTTTGGAAAACATCCCAGTACTTAGCTGTTCCTGGTAAATTAAAGACATACCACTTTTATCTTTTTTGTGTGAAAGCAGAGTCAATTATAATGCCGGCTGAGAGGGGTTCCCAAACTTTTTCATATGACTGTAGGTAGCGCAAAAAAAAAAAAACTATGTAGTAGGTAACACATAGGGTTTTTTTTTTGTGCTACCTAACACATAGGTAGCACAAAAAAAAAAACCCCTATGTGCTACCTAACACAGGGTTTTTTTTTTGTGCTACCTAACACATAGGTAGCGCAAAAAAAAAAAACTATGTAGTAGGTAACACATAGGGTTTTTTTTTTTGTGCTACCTAACACATAGGTAGCACAAACAAAAAAAACCCTATGTGCTACCTAACACATAGGGTTTTTTTTTTTTGTGCTACCTAACACATAGGTAGCGCAAAAAAAAAAAAACTATGTAGTAGGTAACACATAGGGTTTTTTTTTTGTGCTACCTAACACATAGGTAGCACAAAAAAAAAAACCCTATGTGCTACCTACTACATAGGGTTTTTTTTTTGTGCTACCTAACACATAGGTAGCACAAAAAAAAAAACTATGTAGTAGGTATGTAGTAGCTACTACAATTTTGTGTACCTTATTGTAAAGTGTTACCCTCAGATAACTAATGTCTACTTTGGTATTAACTAAGCAATATGGTTGGCTAATGCAGTTATTAATGCTGTTGGTTAATGCTTAGGCAATGTGTATTAAGCATTAATTAAGCACTAACAATTAATTAAATGGGAATTAAGTGATATGGTCCTTTTAGCTAACTTCCTGTCAGTGACTGCAGTTAGCAGTAAGTCCCCTTCTTCCTGCCTACATCACCACAACATGAACACACAGCCATCTTCATCAGATAGTGCCGCGATGGAGAGCAGTGAGTCATCGTTCACAGAGACCCGCCTCTTTATAGCGCTCTGTCTCCTGATTGGATAAAAATTAGCAGTTCTACTCCAAATGGTATCTGGCAATTACTGCAAAGCTTAATGACTGGCAAACCTGTGTTATGAACTGTGCATACTAAGTGATTGCTGTATCAATATAGAGTGATGTAACACGTATATTTCTGACGGGAGGAGCCAAAAGAAATATCACTTACTTCTCCTTTATTGTAAAGTGTTACCCTAAATATTAAGGGGTATGTTGACAATTTTCCCGTCTTAAAACAATAGGTTAGTCTAATATGTGCCTTATTTAGACTCATATTAGCTTCAGATACTAGGGAGTTTGTTTTCCCACAGAAGGAGGATTGTGAGATTTGTCCTCAGTCACCTTGGAAACTCATGTGTGTGGGGATTTGTGTAATATATTAAGTATTCCTCGGTATTTCCCAGCCCCACATATCTCCCATAAATTCAGTTGGTATACAGAGTGATTTATATTCAGTGACCCCATGCATTCAGTGCCACTGCAGGAAATAGTGAGACTCATATCATTTCCCAAACTTAATCAATTCAATATTGAGATTGTCTAACATTAATTATACTTAAGCGACCATTGCAGATATTTTTGAAACAATCAAATGACAAGCCTGGTGATCAATGGATGCATACCATGTGAATGTTTATTATTTCACCATGGAAACATTAATGAGAAGCATTTACTCAAAAACACAATTTGCAGTTATAATCCATATCACAACAGTCTGGAAGGAACATGGTTGTGAATTTTGTGTTGGAGTGCATTTATTGGACTGTCTGTCAATATGAATAGTTTGAAACCTGATACTAAAACCACACTTTGCTAAGACAGCAGGTAGGACATGAGAAGCAGTTGCACAGGGATTTGTTTGTCTGAAAGGAAACAGAAAATATTGTCAGGTTGTATTGTCCGTCATACAACATATATATTGTTGGCACCGCACTACTGCTGTATAACATGGGCATGCATCTACATGATTGTATTTCTCACAGGCTTACTTTCTATTCTCTTCCTTGCACATCCTCTCTGTCTATGTGGAGTATGACGAGCAGGTGCCCCACTGTCCTCTATCTTATGCTTTCCATAAATTGCATTTTTCATTTTGCTCTCCATAAAAACAAATATGCCTCTGAAGGAAATTGGCTCCGCAATAAGGTGAGTATGTTATTAAAGTGACATTGACATTGCCAAAAAAAAAGAACCGCCATGTGTTCTGTGCAAGGATATTAATGCAAAGTTCATGCAATATTGCACAGGTGCATTGAAAAATAAACATATCTTAGAATTAATACTAGATTAAAAAAAAGGTAAATAAAATCTATCATCTACTGCATGTAATAAGAACGGATATTAATCATTAAAAGAGATCCATTATGTTGAGATAGACAGCAACCTCAGCAAAAAAATAAACAACCAGTATGATACGCCCGCATGGTAGCTTATTAGGACTCCCTTCAAAATTGGGGCGACTGTGGCTCAGTTGGTAGAGCGGGTCGGCCGATGATCAAAGGGTTGGAGGTTCGATCCCCGCCCTGCCACCTGTGTCATAGTTGTTGTGTCCTTGGGCAAGACACTTCCCCCACCTTGCCTCGTGTGAATGTCGACAGTTAGCCTGCTATCGGTGTATGAATGTGTGGGTGAATGGTAACGTGGGAAAGGAAAACAGGTCTCCATTGCAAAAGAATCTTCGGTCTCAATGGGATATACCTCTATAAATAAAGGTAAAAAAATAAAATAAATACTTTGCTTGGAGTTAGACTTTACTTGTTTTCATCTTTTTGTTTGTAAGCCACAGCAAAATAGCTCAGTACATTAAATTTAAACTATTTCTAAAAACTAGGATATTTCCCAGCCTCCCTTAAAGGCCCTGTGGTGTTACTACTATTCTGTATAAGCTACAATAGCTATTTACAGGATTTTCTTTCTACCCTGCTGCTTTTATTGGAAGCGTCACTCGTTTAAATGTTAACAGAATCCACCATGTAGGAAACTGTATGTCACCTGCACTTACAGAACATGCTTTGTACATTTTGACTGAATGATTCTTCTCACCACAGCCACATACATGGTTTCTTACACATCAGATATGTATCTTGGTATTACAGCCAGGACAACCCCCTGGTAGCTACAAAAATGTAATATTCATTCCTGGATTGGCTTGACTGCTGTGAAATGCTCTCAAGCCCCGTGGTTCTGTATGCGTAGTAAGGAGAATAATGATTAGTGAGACTGGCAGACAATGTGCTGATAGGGCTCTTTCCCTTCATTGCTATGTAGTGAACTCCTTGGCCATTCCCCGACTCTTCACTGTACCCCTGCTGCCAGTGGCCCTGCACAATATGAAGCCAATTAGTTTCAGTAAAAAGTGCTTAATGAAAGCCAGAAATACAGCATGACAAATTAGGAGTATTGGTATTATATTGTACCACTGAATGCATCGCATTGATGTACAACTATGTTCGAAAATGTATTAAGTATCCCCTTGGTGATTAGTAGTACGTTATCCAATTTCAAATGTGTGTGAGCAAGGGAATATTATGAAGAATCTTATGAATTCCTTCCCACTGTGATACTTTGATCCACTGGTATCTCATAAACTATCTAAAAAAAATTAGAAGCGTTTTGACAACTCATAGCGTGCAGTCCTTCTGAGAAAAAAAAACCCACATGACAAAAAGATAAGGGCCCGCGGACTACCCAGACTCCCTGTAATTCTCCGGGTTTACCTATCTGCTCTGTTTTTGAAGCGCAGCATTTTTGACGTACACCTCGATAATACCTCGTTCAACATTAGCCAGTGTGTGTTTTTAAGAGTGCTCTCTCCGCCTTATACTCTCACTTTCCTTGAACATTTTCTTTGCTCATTTTCGCTGAGATCCCAGGGCTGATGTCTGCCACTGATAAAAGCCTGATCCGCAGTAATTACACAGGGTGAGGGAATTGGATCTGTCTCTAGCTCTCAGCTAAATGTTCTACTTCGCCTTGTCCCCCCATGCTGCGCCTGTCCTGGTGATGAGACTCATTACAATGTCTGATGCAGATCCCCCTTTGTCCTAAGCAGCACTGTAATCACCCAGAACACTCTTACATTTCAACCCCTGTTCCATGTATCAGGGCTGCATTTCATCAGTGACAACTAATCAGAAGCCGTGGCCCTCACCTCCAAAAGAGGCCCTAGTGGACATCTACTGAGTTGAAGTGAAATACAACGCATACCAGATGTGGTTTAGGTGGCATGTGTATTAAAGACAATGTTGAATCTTGTGCATCAAGTCAGTGTTTAAGTGGTTAACACGTTAACTATCTTAAGAATGGACAGAGCCGGCGGACCCTCATATTCAAAACCGTTGTGAATCTTCAATAAGAATACAGTGTTAAGGGAATATATCCTTCTGGTCATGGAAAGAGAGAGAAAAAACATGAGTGAATTGGGGAAACTGCTGTTCTCGTCACTAAGTTTGATATTAGTTAATGACAGTACGTTGATGTTTGCAGAGCATCTCTCTCTAGTCTGTCTGTCATTCTATAGCCAAGATGGGCAGAACATATAGTACATTGAGTTTATAGTATGCACATTGACAACATGAAACATGCACTTTCCAGCATCAACCTGTGCGAGGACCAGTCCAGACACTAGATAATGATTATCTCGTCTCTCAGTCAAGGTTAGGTAAGCAGTCGGGGCTAATGCAAGATGGAAATCAATGCCTTGACATTGAATATTGATTTAATATTTAATTCATAATGTTGATTAGCAGGGCATACCGGGCAATGTCCATGCCCATTTTTTAGTCAATAATAAACATAAAGCATTCAGCCAAACCATGTTTTAAATTTGATTAAATATTTCTTAAATACAAAGTAATCACAGGACGTATACATATTATTTTTCTACTTTGGGACAGACATCTGCAGCCTTAGCCTCTAGGCCTATATTTACATTGCATAGCCAGCTACAGCTAACGCTGTTATGAGTTGTTTCTTATGCCTATGGAGGGTCTACGGACCGAGGGTGTCATATGGTGTGCAGATTGTTCAGCTAATTGAGGAAAATTGCTATTTTTGATACTGGGGTAAATCAATACATTACAATGTAAAAACAAAATTACATTTTCAAAAAACATCTCACGGAAAATATTCCATTCAATAAATAACGTTTGTTTATATGTCATCCTGTCCTGTATTCTTAAAGAGTGGACGGATCAAGCTGTTGTAAAGGAGGGGAGGGCAGGACAAGCTCTGAGTATGGAGCTTATTCTGATTTTGTTGAAAACATAAATAAAAAAAAATAGTATATATAATGTCCTTGTTTATTGTGTTAAGGGGTGATATGTTTCCCTCACCTGCTCTTCACGGTCCTATATTCATGGTTCTGAGTGTGTGTGTGTGTGTGTGTGTGTGTCTGTGTGTGTGTGTGTGTGTGTGTTGGTGCTCATTAGTTACTCTTTTTAGTGTGGATTTCATGTTTAGGATTGTTGCAATTCATTCACACAATTATGCAACAAACAAAAAGTATAACTGAAGCTGATGGGAATGTCTGTGGTTTTGCAGCTGTAAAATGAAGCCAACATGATCACCCTACATAGAAAGTCAGGGGGATTAATTACAGTTGTACTACAAACTCTGTACAACCTTTCATTGGATAGATTCAGTCAGTAAGCTTAATTCTCTGGGAACCTTAAACATTTATACAAACGTCCATGACAACATATCCAATAGTTTAAATAATCTCAATCAATGATGTAGTAGCTGCAGTATTGAATCGGTGTCAGGACACCAAATTAATTATGTTGTCACTGAATGTTTTTTCATATACATTTCCCGATGTATTGATGAACAGAACATTTGTGTGTCATTACATTTTTCCCTGAGGATATGAGATTTTTCAAATTGGTATACTTAATTTCTACAAGAGAGGGTTACAAAAGGTGGGATACAAATTTAAGAGATATTATAAGAGAAATCCAGATTCAAATCAGGAAATGAGAGATCTATTTGATAGAGAGGGAAGCTAAGACTATAAGGAATGACACTGCATATAATACTAGGGTTCCTGTTATGGGAACTGGAATAGAAATGAGACATACTGTATATAAGTCTAATGGTGGTACAGCTACACACACTCTAGACGGACTACAATCTAGAGTCAGTAAGTACCGGTACATGTGGTAAAAAAATGTGGTTGTTTGAAAGAAAACAACATATTTTTGGACAATACTGTAATTGCAACCATAACACCAAACATGTGACAGTGTGGTTGGGCCCCAAAACAAGCCTTATTTACACTAGCCACGGGTCTCCAGAGAGGAGTTGAGCCATAGAGATATCATTTGACATCCACTGCAGTGCTGGATCCAAAAGTCAATATAATTGGAAAGGCAGGAGAAAGTTTGTCACAAGGGGAGGTACCCGTACCCATTGTGTCAATCTTACTTCACAGTGACGCTGGTACAAATTAGTTTTTTGCATTGAAAGGTTTATTTATACAAGATTCATACATTAATTCTCTTTTTTCACAAGTCACACAGGCATTGACAGTATGCAGCACTAAGTGACATGTCTGTAATTGGTATTCTTGCTATTGTTTAAACAATGTGATCCATTTGATAGAGGTGAAATTGCATGTTAGACGTGTTGTTAGGACAGTTAGTACGTTTACATGCACAGTTAAGTCGAGCAATACAAGCTCAACCATGCCATTTAATTGGACTACTGTCCTTGTCCCAGTGTGCAGTACAAGAACAAGAGGGGAATCGATTTATTGACTGAAGTATGTCCAACTCAGCTACCGATATGCCTCCTTCCGGACACTTGCAGTTGTTATTAGTATTCAACATGGGTAACACTTTACAATAAGGTACACACAAATATGTAGTAGGTATGTAGTAGCTACTACAATTGTGTGTACCTTATTGTAAAGTGTTACCAAAACATGTTTCCAGTTGACATTGTACGTCTGACACCAAACAATCTGCAATCAAGTTAGCGAGCACTAGCGGTTAGCGAGCTGGATGGCGGAAAAGCGCCAAGGCCAGTTGTACGATTGACCGGTTTCAGTCAGACTAACACAATGAATTGATTTTCTCAAATTTCACGTAAACACACTGACTAACCTTTCGTCCCCATCATTTCATAGATTGTTGAAGTCGTCAACATCCATTATTGACCAATTAGACGCTACTACTTCCAACATACACAACACCAAAGACAAGACCATCAAGCACAGGAACGCAGGAAATAGAAAGGAAACATTGACTTTAATCTGCTGAATGGAGCTGCTGTGATTCAGATGTTGATTAAGCTGCTGCCAGATGACCTGTGGGTTTTCTGTTGGGGTGACCGGTGCAACGCTGCAGCTGTTGCTTCTATGCCAAAGCCCTCCGTGGAGACGCCAGTGATTGTGGGATTAGCACACAGGTCCCCTCCCCTGTTCATTGCTTTCACCTCGGCTGTGTTTCGTGACAACCTAGACAGCTCTGGACCTCAGATCTCCCCCTTTGGAACTTCATTAGGGAATAGTCAATGCAGCAGCCTAAATGTGTGCACTTGTCGATGAAGGGGGCTGTGTTTGGGAGTATTTCTTTCTGTGCCAAATAGAAAATGTTTTAACATCAAACGCATGCAATTTCACAGGCTGTGAGCAGACCTTTAGTTTGGTACCAGCAGGGTGAAGACGTTTTTGTTTCCTTTGTTTTCACACTACTGAGGGGGCCAGCACTAATGAACAGAAGTCACAGGGACTCAATCAATTTATCTCAGCACATTACTGTATCAAGACTTTTAAACTCTGCTGCCCTACACAGCTGAAACACAGTTGGCTTTAATGTTCGGTCAAAAGTGAGACCAAAATCTGACCTTTTTATCATTTACCACTGGAATGAACATGATTGTATGTCATTGTCTTGTAAGCCTGGCTGCTTATCCGTACCAAATTCCTGAGAGAAATATTGGGCTCTGTATTTGCCTAATGCTCCACTTTGTTCACCAACTAGCTTCTGTGTCTGCGTAACAGGTACCGTGTATTTGATTTCTGGAGCACACCTTTTCATTTCAACACATATACAGGTCCTTCTCATATAATTAGCATATTGTGATAAAGTTCAATATTTTCTGTAATGTACTGATAAACATTAGACTTTCATATATTTTAGATTCATTACACACAACTGAAGTAGTTCTGGCCTTTTATTGTTTTAATATTGATGATTTTGGCAAAAAAGTAAAGAAAAACCAAAAATCCCTATCTCAAAAAATTAGCATATTTCATCCGACCAATAAAAGAAAAGTGTTTTTAATACAAAAAAGTCAACCTTCAAATAATTATGTTCAGTTATGCACTCAATACTTGGTCGGGAATCCTTTCACAGAAATTACTGCTTCAATGCGGCGTGGCATGGAGGCAATCAGCCTGTGGGTCCGGTCACCTCTTCTGGTTGTGCAGCGTTTTCTGCCACACTTTTTCCTTCCCACAGACTTCCCACTGAGGTGCCTTGATACAGCACTCTGGGAACAGCCTATTCGCTCAGAAATGTCTTTCTGTGTCTTACCCTCTTGCTTGAGGGTGTCAATGATGGCCTTCTGGATAGCAGTCAGGTCGGCAGTCTTACCCATGATTGCGGTTTTGAGTATTGAACCAGGCTGGGAGTTTTTAAAAGCCTCAGGAATCTTTTGCAGGTGTTTAGAGTTAATTAGTTGATTCAGATGATTAGGTTAAGAGCTCGTTTAGAGTACCTTTTCATGATATGCTAATTTTTTTAGATAAGAATTTGGGGTTTTCATGAGCTGTATGCCAAAATCATCAGTATTAAAACAACAAAAGACCTGAAATATTTCAGTTGGTGTGCAATGAATCTAAAATATATGAAAGTTCAATTATTATCATTACATTATGGAAAATAATCAACTTTATCACAATATGCTAATTATATGAGAAGGACCTGTAGTGTTTCATGTCTACACCAATGGATTCACAAGGCTTTGAACTCACAGTTTCACAATTGTCAGTCAGGCACTCAGTTACAATCATGTTTAAGTATTGATTGATTGATTGATTGATTGATTGATTGATTGCTTGTCTTTATTTCAAACATGCAAGCAATAAAAACAAATTTGAATATTAATAGATGAATAAATAAAAAACAAACAAAAAGAAATAAAGCAAAAAAAATACACACTTTCTACACGCTCGAAAGGGGGTAGGAGGAAGTAAAACAACTTATCTAGTCCTACCCCTTAACAGATCAATTTGGCTTGGAAAGATTATGTTATTAACATGTCAGTATAATAAAAAGCTATAATAATGCATATGAATACCGAATAATTGTGTGTGTGTATGTATATATATATATATATATATATATATATAGTGTATGAACATGTAAAAGCATTGAACTGCTCATCTCAACAGGAGTTTAACTTTTTCTAGTGTAATGATAAGCTATATCATGCAACTACTTCTGCCAACAGATAACCTGGCCTTCCAACTTTGCAAACAGATCATGATTGACCTTGTGTAATGGCAGTTGGTAAATCCATTATTAGGCCTAATCTAATTAAGATCCCCCTTCACACATTATTAAGGGAAGCCAGTAAACAAATGCATGGTTTAAGGGATTTGGCATGGGAGCATAGTCATAAATACGTCTTTAGTTTCACAGCAACGCTGCAGTGTTGATTGCCGCCATGCTGCTTGCCATATGTCCTTGAAAATAGACAGTAACCAAATCATGGGGCACTTATTGGTTTTTAATTCCACACATTAAGTGAGTGGTATCCAAGGGGTTTCACAGATGCAATGAGCTCGTAAACAGAAATAGTCCACTGATCTGTGGACGTAATATCGTTTACTTACCTACATAAAAACATATTTTAGATTTGTGTCATAAAATACAACATTTACAGTAATTATTTTCCTGCCCTTATGTATGCCTTGCTTGCCCTGGTCCCCCCCCCCCCCTTCACACCTCCCCATCTCCCACCTTACTGTAACTTCAGAGGAGGGCCTCCCCCATGATGCCCACAGATTGCGCTCGTAACAATGTGACTTGGCCCCGATGCAGGGATCCACATTTTCATATCTGAGGCCAATGATAGATGAGGCAATCTGAGCAAGTTGTGCTGAGAGATACATCACAAGGCAGACAGGCCCAGATAAAGGGAAAAGACGACTGGGTCCCCCATTGTCAGCCATCCGCTGTTCCGTGGATATATAGTGGCTCCCTCAGGACCAATAACTCACATACATATTCAAAAGGTACAACAGCAGTGTGCCACCCCAGGGACAGATGCTAGAGCAGCTAAACTGAAAAGCCGTCCAGGATTCTGCTGGCTCTGCTTCCTTGTACCTGCCTCCCATCACTGGACTACAGGCTTAATGATTGGCCCTCCTTAGGCACTCACTGCTGACTGAATTATGGCCTGTTGGTGGTTATGTAGCTGTTTATCCAGTAATGTTTTGCTAAACACGCAGTTTTACGAGGAAGATGACAGTGTCATCAACTTACATCCTCCGGTGCAATTTTAAATCGTGAATGCTCGTGATGAATATGAATAATTTATAGCCCAAAGAGACTGGCATTTAATGAAGCTATTGGTGATTTGACCTAACGAATGAATCAATGTCTCATCTAATTTATTAAACACACTGCAGGGTCAAAGCCCTTCCAGCCATTTATCTTTGTCAGAAAGTGTAAGTGCTATAAAAAAGGAACCCGTTAAAGTCCTTCTATGTTGTCTCAGTGGTGTCGAGGAAGCTTTTGTGAAAATGTACTGAGCTTCGCTACAACTCAATTAGGCACCGCTGGGAGAGCAAAATTAACTAACTTTAAAATAGATCAGGCAAGCTCGGTTCAATTGAGCTGACTTACTATCTTTCTTCCCAGAAGCCTGTGAGATGTGGGAGAACATTTCCAGAACGCATTGCTTTGTTTCCTGGTAAAAAAATAAAAGTAGATTCCTGGAGTGCTCTTCAAAAATACATAATACGCTATAGTGGTTGCAAACTAGCGATGAAGGCTCCCGCAAGGGTTCACCAGATAAAGCTGTGAGAGGCTCCACAACATGATGTTCATTTATTTCCGACTTTATTCTGAGCTTTGACATTTTCAAGGGAATTACTGCATAAGTTTGCCCCTTCAGTTCTCTAAAAGTAAATTGAAGAAAAAGATCACTCTTTGGTTGCACTAATTGCAAACAGTGATGAGGGGTTTCAAGTGGATGTTGCTAAGTTTCAAGGGGAGAAGAGAGTTTAATGGGTGACAACAACAAAACAGGTCGGGGACCACTGCTGCACAGCAAGCCATTCTGTGCGCTGTATTGATGTTGCATTTCTCTACCTAGAAATACAAATGTGTTAATTACAACCATACTCCAATCAAGCCCCCAATTCATGGAGTGATAAGTTGAACTTTTGGATTGGATTTATCACAGTAACAACACCCAAGCTAGTGTGTGTGAGTGAATATATATACAGTATATATATATATATATATATATATATAGAGAGAGAGAGAGAGAGAGAGAGCTATCAGATGGTCGCAATTATGTGTAATTTTACTTTGCGATACAGTGAAATGTAAAAGAAAGACAATCACCCATTTCATACGGGCTTACTGCAATGTCAATCAGAATGTGTCAGGGCAATTTGTCATTCATTATCGCCTCCAGTTCACAGTATCCCTTATGCATGTGCACTTCAACAGTGTCCTTCATTACGGTACATTCAGCGTCCTAAACCAGCAGCCCTGGTGGGTTGAAGGAGTAATTGCTCTTCAGCTACAGTGGCTCATGAACAAACACTTGAAATATACGATTACAAAACACGCGACTGCAGGAACACTGTTTCATGTGCAAGCATAAATGCCGAAAAAGTACACTTTTGAACAAGATGACCATTATATAGCCTAAAAAGGGAGCCAGGGCCTACACCCTCATTCCTGATGCATAACAACTATGTGAGCTCCTCAGTGAACATATTTAGGAAAGTTCATTGATGAATTATTTAGACCCCCTCTTAAGTTTGACACATGATGTGACTCCCAGGAGCACCGACATATACAATCCTGCTGAAGGCGTGTCAATCAATACAGACTATAAACTGCATTGACACGCAATGATAATGTAACTTTGACAAAAATCTTGCTGACCGTGATCGATTGACTGTATGCTAAGCAAGACTGCAAATATGATGTTCAAACAACCTTCAAAAAGCACACATACACACAGTTTAGTCCCAGTCTCTTTGGCAAAGAAATACTTGCTAAAAAGGAAACAACTCCATTTAAGTGTTTAAACAATCAAACTCTTCAGTAAGGTGTGGGATGGTTGCATCATATTGTATTGGCAGTGGCAATAAAGCTAACAGTCCACAGATGCCATCACATTTACATTAAGAAGTAGGCTCATTCAAAAGTTTGAGCATTACGTTTCCTTTAAGCTGCACATTTCCAGGTGAAACCGTAAGAACAGAGATACACCTTCGACCCAAGATATGGCTCAGCTAGCTTCAACAACCCACAGGCTGACAGCAAAAAAGAGGTTGCCTGGAATCACATTGATTGCATACATTTGTATGTGTATGCCCTTGAGTTTAAGATGAGTAGTGCAAAATAGTTAAGAATCTTATAGCAGATGAGCTGGAGATACACCAGTTTGAAGAACACTACCCCTCCACCAGTACTGTTCGAACAATGTCAGAACATGATTGTGTTAAAGTAGGACCTTATTTTGTATTGCATGAAACTGATAATATGTTTTCAAAGTATTTAGGACCTGGCTAAATGGTGAAATATTTTCGGATTTAGATGTTTTTTTCAAGACCATTAATAGCCGCCAGTGGGTTTCATGAAAGGCTCATTGGAGAAATAAAAAGTATATATAAAATGAATGAAAAGGGAATCTAAAGTGGGTAGAAAAAGAGTTACAAGCATAAACCTGAATAAGTGAGTGAGTTGAGAAACTGCTTCTGTACAGGCCATGTGGGGCGGTACGATAGGTATGAAAGCTTTCTTAACCCCGGTTTTTGTTGCACGGAAAAAAGGAATACTCTACCTCTAGTGCGGCATCTCTCAAACTTTTCAAATGCTTGCCCTGACCTGTCAGAGTGTTTGAATGTTGTTAATTGACTTATTTGAGCATATTCCTTTCAGTTGAAATAAACTGTGTGTTGGACTATCCATGTGGCGAGCAAATGCCTTCTGACTTGCTGCCTGGAATGACTGACAGTGAAGAAAAATCCATCAAATTAACAAATGAAAAAGTCATCCACCTTAAACCCTTTGGTTCTTCCTCAGTACCTTTTTATAGCAATTACAAAATATACAATTGAGTTTGCAGCCATCAAACTATTTTTCTGCCAGTACCACCATGGAATGATATTCCAATTTTATGCTCCAGCACCCTGAAAGACAGCAACAACTAAAAAGAGAGCTTATAATATTCTCTATATGATTATTAAATTGTTTGTTGTGGACGGTTAAATCACGAGGACAGAAAATAACAGGAACAATTTCAATATATTGAAAACAGAATCATTGTTTTAGCAGGTTGCATGATGAAAGCATAATTGTTATGTCAACAAGTTCATTTAACATGAAATACACTAAGTGGAACCCACAATTCAAATACAAGCTATTTAGCTTTAGAAGTTGTCACAGTTGTAATCACAGTTTAAAATCTAAAACCGAACATATCAAACGGCTGCCCTATAAACAAGACCTCGGCTATTTGATTGTGATGTTATCTAGGGCTATACTTGTACTGGCATATTCTTTTAAAACTCAACGTTATGGTTTTGTCCATCAAAGTTTAACATCTCTCTTAGTAGGTGTAGTTACTGAAGTCATACTTGTTGGCAAATTCTTAATAACTTCAGAAACTCATCAAGGCTTTCGCATTTCTTTGATTGGACAACTGTGGTGTAAAAAATGTGCCTGGAGTGCCTCAGTTTGCTTTTCTGATCCACCGTCCATCTGCGTGTGTAACTTGATTTAACTGAGCTCATCCAGAAGACACCACCAAATCTGGCTGGTTAAGCAATCCATTGACTCAGTGTAGTGCTGTATTCAGTGGCTTCCGGATTGGAAAACAATGCATTACTGGCCCAGTCATACAGTTTGCTCACCACAGCCTGTGAGGGAGCAACTGGGGGAGTGTTTTTTTTTATTATAGCTTTATTAACCTGTGTGACAAATCAGTGGTACGTGCTCCCAGAAGCCAATTTGAATAATGCCATGGTAGTGCTGATGTTGTGGGCTGTGGTGTTAGTGTGGGGCCTGCCAGTGGTGTGGGTTCCAGGCATGTGGATGATGATGATCGCTCTGGCACTGAGATGGGATGCTAAGCAAGGTGTTTACTGGATGGCTTCTGGTCAGACCCAGATTCTAAATCAGATTAAGCCAACCAGATCTGATCACTGAGCTCTGACAAACTGTATCTTCCCTATTCTGACATTGCTGTCATCACTGCAACAAACTAACACAATGAGTGACCCTGTACCTGAATCTCATTCAATTAAGGTTGAAGTGATACATTAGCAGACATACTGTACACAGAGTGGATACATTACTGTGGAACCTACTATTGCTTTCAAGCAGACAGATGAGGTGAGCCTGCTAAAAGCTATATCCCTCACTGACAAATTGATTCCTCTTATTTAATCTTTTTTCAGTCACAAGGGAGGAGATGTAGATGGGGAGCGGAGGACATTTACAGAAGGATTTTTAAGCTCTGAGACAAATCCGATATGAAGTCTCCAAAAGGGTCTTCACCTGAGGACAGCTGTGTTTACAGATATGTCAGTGCATTCACTTTGCATTGGAGTAATTGTGTTGTCGGTAATATATTCAAATAATTCCACAATTTTTTTTCAAATTTTCTCTGCCCAAGATGGAACAATTTCTGGTGTTCGGTCTTCAAAACATTATCTGACGTCCTGCAGCTACACCTTCAACCATGTCGTTATATAGTCATGTTTGGGGTCCCCTTGGTGCCTTCTACTTACTCAAATGCTCATTGTACTGTGTGATAGTTTTTTTGTTAGAGTTTTATGTTTTTTTCCCCTGTGACAAAAATACATTTGACATTGCTTTCATCCAAATAGTGCCACGCAAAGCATGTACGGTATGTTTTCAGTGGATAAACATTACAGCCTTGATCTATGCTACCCACCAGGGGGGTATACTACGAAGCAAGCTCAACAGAGCCTCGCTCTCTTTTCTTGATCTGGTTCAACATAACACATACCCTTGCTCAGTGCTGACCGCTATCACGAAGGCAGTTATCAACCTCTTATGTTGAACGAGGTTTTCAGCTTCAGGCTCTGTGCGCGTCCCCATGAAAGGGGGCGTTTGACCCGTAATTTGACTCTGCTTCCGCACAGAATAGACTGATCTTGTGCCGCTAACTTAACACAAACGGACTGATTGCGAGCAGCTGAGTAAAAAATAAATAAAAAATGTGTGTCGCTGACTTCACTCAAGAGGAAGAGTTTGTCAGTCTGAATGATCACAGAACAGCAGAAAACAAAGAGCCGAAAAAAAAACTCTTACTGCAAATAAGGAAAGAGTGGAATGTTGTCAGAAATGTATGCTACTGAATTGATTGATTTATTTTACACATCGTTCTCGCAGTGCGTAACGCGACATTATAAAGCAATTAAAGGTTGAACTCGGATTTAAACACTGCACCATTTAGCCTAATTGATAGTCTTACACTTAAGAATGTGATTTAAGTCGGACACTGTCCCCTAATGAATAGCATATGTGGAAAATCACTTTAGTTTTGGGCCATATCAAAATTAATACAATTTTGATTTTGATTTAAGCAAATAGCCCTTTATTTGCATCTTATAAATAACTAGCCTAGATACAAAACCTGTAGTCTGTTTCTTTCAGACAAATATGAATCTACTGTGAGAAGCTTAACCTGCGAGTCTGCAGCGATGTCCCAACTGTGACAGCTGTCACCTGTCACGTCCCAACTGTAATCGCTACTGATGAAAAGAAAGAAGCCGACAGTCAAACAATGTTGCAACCTGTGATTTTATAGAACACTTCATTAAGAGCCAGTGTTTGTAGATCGCCAGGTAAAATCATTTTGAGAGGAGAGCATAGAGTGGCGCTGCAT
This sequence comes from Ammodytes marinus, assembly GCF_949987685.1. Classification (NCBI taxonomy): domain Eukaryota; kingdom Metazoa; phylum Chordata; class Actinopteri; order Uranoscopiformes; family Ammodytidae; genus Ammodytes; species Ammodytes marinus. The sequence goes on along the minus strand of NC_137230.1, from coordinate 7,766,124 downwards.
ACAGTATAAGTCTAGGCTATTTTACATGTTCTGCATCAATAACTGTATGCATGTGGCAAAAAGCCCCAGCGCGATGTTACAGTTCACTCTGCTGTAAGCCTAATGTCACGGCTGCGTCAGTTCATTAACTTACTGATCAATAAATTTACTGATTTAACTAGTTTACTCAGTGAGAATGTATCGCTCAGACAATATTGTCAAGTCCGCGGGATTTCAAAATGTGTTGTTTCCTTAAAGGGCAGCGCTCTAAGAGCCGAATTTAAGCTCAAACTCAAAGAGAGCCACCTTTCGTGATACTGAAAACTCTGGCTTTAGACTCAACAGACCTTGCTTAGCCCTTAATCTCGCTTCGTAGTATACCCCTCTGGTACCAAACAACGGATAATGTAAGCAACTATAGCTGACATAGCTAACATAGCTGAGCATGAAGCAGCTAAATAACTGGATATTTTATCGTGCAGGTTTGCAGAAACCACAATTACAGTTTAAAGAAGAATAAATATTGGGCAAGTGTAGGTGAGCTCAAACACACATCAAAATGTTTGTTAACAGGTAAGCTAAATATAAAATGTCTCCCTATTGTTAATCAAGCATTTTAGAGGCCTAACATGTATACCTTTAATACATTCATACATTATTCCTAATTGGTCGCTACAATCTTTCCCTAACCTTAATCGTAGTTCAACTTGGGGTACAATTCCTGTTTTATTAATCCATGCTTTACTTCATATTGGTTTTTTTTCAGTCTGTGTTTATTGAGTTGTGTCGTACATTTTTTTTTAATTCAGAAAGTCATTTGCTGCTCTGTCTGTGGAATGGGTTTGTGGATTGCATTTTATTTTGGTTAAAGCCTTGAGTGTGTCCATGTAGTTCCACACTTTTTCAAATGTACATCCTACTTAACTATCTCTCTCTCACACACACACACACACACATACACGCACGCAGGCATGCACACACAAACACACACACACACACACACACACACACACACACACACACACACACACACACACACACACACACACACACACACACACACACACACACACACACACACACACACACACACACACACACACACACACACACACACAGGTGTGAGGACTGGCCAAAATGTCCTCACAAAGATAATTGTCCTCACAGCATTGGTCGTCCACAAAAGATTGATCCACACAAGTATATAAAAACAAACACACACACACACACATATACACACTTTGTATTGCTTCTTAAAACCAGCTTCTATAAGAAGAATAAGCAAAGCAATGAGTGCTCTTGCATGACTGTTGCAATCAAATAGATTATGTTCCCTCTTGCTTTGATAGCAGAGTAGGGTCCTGGAGCTCTGCTCAGGTTGAAATGAGGAGGGAAAGGCACCGTGAGCAAATGGTGCTGGGGGGGAAGTGTGAACCTTTAGCCCCCTGTTGCAGCTCAGTCTGAGAGGTTGCCAATGTGAAAAGGCTCGGCAACAAATTCCCCACTGAGATGGGCTCGGTCCAGAGGGAATGCAAGCCAATCTCCAGCCTGCTCTCCTACCTGGGAACAGCTGCAGCCTCCATCTGCCAGCTCTTCATGGTGGCTACCTGAGGGAAGCTCGCTCCGCCCCTCCATTTCTGAAGAGAAGCTCCCCTTGTTATGACAGAGAGGAATTACAGGGTTTGACGGAACCAGTAGGACTCCCTCTCAGGTTTTCTGTGAATATGCATGTATGTCTTTTCTAGTGGAATGCACACTGACACACAGGCAAAAACCGTCAGCACATTTTTATATGCACTTCATGGATTACTTCAGAGTAAGGTCATAATAGGAGTAGGCAGGACCCAGATTTCAGCCCAATCTTCTTTGGTTAATGGGGCATGTGAACACCTTAGTCAGATTCCTTCAGGCTTTTTTCAAACAGCTTGTGTTGGTCAACGGATGTAATAAACCGGATGTCATGTTTACGAAGCAAACACCATGGTGCAGTACAGAGGAGGAGGGTAGACAAGATTACTCACTGAATCCAAGAAAGTGTTGCTCTTAACACTGTAGGGAAAATATGTCTGCAATGCAGTTTCCTGCCACTAGGTAAGGTTTTGTATCCTGAGTTGAAGTGATGTTATTCAAATTGTTTGTATTGATATAAACCGATCCATCTGTACAGTGTGATATGATTACTGTACCATCATTGACCAGCAGCATGGACTAATGACTTCCTGTCTCCATCCAAGTTATAATGTTTAAGTCAGATCAAACGAATCAGCTATCCAGTGCTTCATGTGACCTAGTTTCTAATTTCCTTGCAAGCCAATCACTTTGATTTTGATTTTGATGAAACGGTGTGGGAGGAGTAGCAGCTCGAAATTTGCGGCAGAAGTAAGAAGAAGAAGAAGCAGAAGAATAAGTATGGTGGAGAGTAATAATTACGGGCCCTCAATACCTTGAGGGCCCATACTTAACTATATAAAAACGTCTTTCTTTGCACTGATGGTCTCGTTTGCTGTTAAAGGTAATTTATGATGAGAGGAAACATGAGGCTGTTTAAAAGATATTTAAATGTTACTCGTTGCCGCTTTAAATAAACAGACATATATTTATTCAATTAATATAGCCTATATATTTGCATCGATTTAAGGGAGTTTATGAGTCAAAACGACAACAATTTCTGACGGGCCTGGCTCCAGACGGGGGCGGCAGGCTACCTCACGGCAACCAACGAGTTGAGAAACAATGGCTTAAAATATATACATTTATTTTTAAGAATAATAAAAAAAATGTAACCTTGAATAACAACATCGAACAATGCCTTCATTCTTTCCAGACCATCCACCGACGTCAGACAGATGGCAGAGAGGGGAAAAAACTTCTGAGACCCAGTTGTCTGGCTTTCTCCCAAGTTTTCCCAGGCCTCCATCCAAGGGCCTGCAATTTCTCAAGCTTGAAATATACAATACACAATACATATGAGAAGACAATAAAATGTTAATATTTAAATGTAATGGGCAAAATTATAGCAACAAATGAAAACTGAAGTTCATGAGAATAATGGATGCAGTTGCATACCAACATTATAGCCTCGTCCCGAACGTGAGAGCTGGTCCGGTTCTTGAGGTGGGCTTGGACCCAGCTCTCACGCTTGCGATTGAAGACCTCCATTTTTTTGGCGAGTCTCATTTTATTTGGCTGTAGAGTTAAACATGCCTTACATTTTTTACACGCAACATTTAACAGTGTGCCACATGTTAGACACTTTCTGTGTGTCGACCCCTTCCCTGGCATGGTTAATCACAGAGAGAGACAGACAGACAGACAGACAGACAGACAGACAGACAGACAGACAGACAGACAGACAGACAGTGAGTGAGTGAGTGAGTGAGTGAGTGAGTGAGTGAGTGAGTGAGTGAGTGAGTGAGTGAGTGAGTGAGTGAGTGAGTGAGTGAGTGGCTCTTAAAAGAGCCGTTGTTTTTTTGTGAATATGAAGATACGATAAGATAAAGAGCAGGAAAAGACGGGATCTGTAAAACAGAGGAAAATGAAAACACTATTATTTATCTTGCAACAAGACTTCCAGGATATCTTATGTTAGAAATGCAGAACTGTTACAATATAATGTAAAATGATGCTTAATGGACCTTCTCTTTAACCATCCATGTTTAGTCTCATTCAGAATTACAGTTGATATCTACTTAACCTAGCTGAATTATTGACATAACATCAGTACATTGTTAAGCCAACATGATCATTCACGATTATTAACTTTTGTCAGGGATGTGTAAGCCTTAAGCTAAGGAAAAGCCCCACAGTACAAACATTATAGTTTAGGTTAAATGCAGGCTACAACCAAATAGCGATTTTTAAAATGGACCTTTTCCGAATAGATCACACTTACAATAAAATAATGAAGACTCAATGACCTTTACTGAATATAAAGATGGATGAGAATAAAGGGGTCGTGTAACGTTAGGGCCACACCGGATGTGGTTGCACACACCAGGAACACACTGGCTGGCAGATCGCAAGCCCTCACCTCAGGCAACTACTTTTGATTAGATTTAATTAAGTATTTTATTTCTTCTTTTTAACCAGCGTGAATTTAAGTAGAGGAAGCGAGCCTTTGCTCTTAACCTGCTCGAATGAACGCATTAAAACCTCACTGACATCTATATTTATTATGTTTTGAAGTATTTTTCAAATGTGGTTTCCGTCCAATTCGCGCGCGGCTCGTTCAGATAATAGACTAGACGGTGGCTTGTGATCTGCAAGCTGGTCCACTCCTATTTGCGCCTGGTGTGTCCAACCAAATAAACAAAGCTGTGCAACACTAACGCATCCGGTGTGACCCTAGTTAGCCTCAAAGAGTTTCAACTATCTAGGCTGATATGGACACCTAATTTATTGATTCTATTTGAGAAATATCAGATTCATTAAACAGAATTCTCCAATTCTCACCTCTCCATCCGAGATAGAAAGGTGCTCATACAGTAGGTGTATTAAAAGAAGTGCTTGATGAAAATGAACCTGTAAAAATGATCTACTGCTGCTTAGATTTTAATTAATTCCCTATGTTACTATAATTACATTTTTATATGGATATATATATATATATATATATATATATATATTTTTTTTTTAATGGAATAGCCTTTTAGATAATTTAAACAGATTATTTAAACTATGCTGTCCTAAGGCTCGTACTTTCATATTATTATATATTATGCTTTTTTTAATGCATCGTCCTCTGAAAATACAGTCATATGAAAAAGTTTGGGAACCCCTCTCAGCCGGCATTATAATTGACTCTGCTTTCACGCAAAAAAGATAAAAGTGGTATGTCTTTCATTTACCAGGAACAGCTAACTACTGGGATGTTTTCCAAACAAAGATTTTTTGAAAAGCAGTATTTAGTTTTATGAAATTAAATAAAATGTGAAAAACTGGCTGTGCAAAAATATGGGAACCCTTGTGGTCTTGCTGATTTTAATGCATGTAACAGCATGTAAAACTGAGGACTTTAAACACAAAATTGGTTGGATTATGTTGTTAAGCCTTGAACCTCATATAAAGGTCTGTTTAAGCATGATAAAAGGTATTTTAGGTGCCTAAATGCAAGTTCTACTTCTCTTTGACTCTCTGCAGAAGTGAGACACAATGCGATCATCAAAACAGCTCCCAAAAGATCTTAAAACAAAGATTATTCATTGTCATGGTTTAGGGGAAGGCTACAAGAAGCTTTCCCAAAGGTTTCAATTGTCAATTTCTACTGCAAGGAACGTTGTCAGGGAATGGAAGGACACAGGCACAGTTGCAGTTAAACCCAGGTCTAGCAGACCAAGAAAAGTACAAGAGCGGCATATGCGGCGGATTGTGAGAATGGTTGCACACAACCCAAAGATCACCTCCAAAGACCTGCAAGAACATCTGGCTGCAGATTGTGTATCTGTACATGGTTCTACAATTCAGTGCAATTTGCACCAAAACATCTGTATGGCCAGGTGATGAGAAGGAAGCCCTTTCTGCGCCCACGCCACAGATACAGTTGCATGGAGTATGCAAAAGCTCATTTAGACAAGCCAGCTTCATATTGGAAGAAAATGCTTTGGACTGATGAGACAAAAATTAAGTTATTTGGTCTTTATAAAAAGCAGATGTTTTGGTGCAAATTGCGCTGAATTGTTGAACGATGTACAGATACACAATCTGCAGCCAGATGTTCTTGCAGGTGATCTGTGGGTTGTGTGCAACCATTCTCACAATCCTCCACCTATGCCGCTCCTGTTTTTTTCTTGGTCTGCCATGCCTGGGTTTAACTGCCACTGTGCCTGTGTCCTTCCATTTCCTGACAACGTTCCCTACAGTCGAAATTGACAATTGAAACCTTTGGGAAAGCTTCTTGCAGCCTTCTCCTAAACCATGACAATGAACAATCTTTGTTTTTCAGATCTTTTGGGAGCTGTTTTGATGATCCCATTCTGTCTCACTTCAGCAGAGAGTCAAAGAGAAGTGCAACTTGCATTTTGGCACCTAAAATACATTTTCTCATGATTAAACAGACATTTCTATGAGGTTCAAGGCTTAACAACATAATCCAACCAACTTTGTGTTTAAAGTCATCAGTTTTACATGCTGTTACAGGCATTAAAATCAACAAAACCACAAGGGTTCCTATATTTTTGCACAGCCAGTTTTTCAAATTTTATTTTATTTCATACAACCAAATACTGCTTTTCAAAAAATCTTTGTTTGGAAAACATCCTAGTACTTAGCTGTTCCTGGTAAATTAAAGACATACCACTTTTATATTTTTTTTGTGAAAGCAGAGTCAATTATAATGCCGGCTGAGAGGGGTTCCCAAACTTTTTCATATGACTGTATATATAATTGTTTTTAGAAACAACTAATGATCATTTACAAAGATGCTGTTTATGTTTTATTAACCGTCAGCATATGTATGTCTAACTGACTTTGTACACAACAATGTTTCAATAAAATTAAAAAAAATATATATAGGGGAAGGTGGGGTGATTTGTGCAACTTTTTACTCAAAGTGATTTTAAAGTGAGGCCTTGACAGTTATGTCTCCAACTCAAATATGTACATATATTTCAGGATGTTGTGCATCCCTGGCAATAAAAACTTTGGATCTGGAATAAACTGTTTAAGAAATATAGCTTTCGGAAAAAAAGTTGTCTTGTCGCAAAAATCACCCCACTACGTGGGGTGATTTGTGCGTCATTGTGTCACAATGACAAAGTCACCATCATCATCTTTCTGGCCATCTGAACTCTCATCAGTGGTGTCGTTAAGTGGAATTGAGATGTCACTCTCTTCTGAGCTACTGTAGACAATCACTTTCTTTTGGTGACCAGCGTATACAGCCATGCCACTGGCACAACTCTCAGAAATGTACTTTGCACTAGTTGCTCCGTGCTTGTGGAACCAACTGCCACCTGACAAATGTGATTCCCCCTACATTTCTGCCTTTAAATCAAGGCTCAAAACCCATATGTACACCCTGGTGTTTCCTCTCCATTAACCTCTGCACTACTTACTTACCTCTGCACTACTATCTGTGTTTATGTGGATGTATGGGCTTTACGTCTTTTATTTTGGTTATTGTTATTTTACCTTCATTGTTTACCTACTGAATGCACTATGTACAGCACTTTGGACAGTGCAAACTGTCATAAATGTGCTTTTATAAATACATTTTACTTACTTACTTACTTATAACTCACCCAGGCCCTTGCGCACAAATCACCCCATCCCCAGAATTTTGGATAATAGGCATGATGCAGCAATTTAGGGTTGACATTGTGCTAATTATATAGACTCAAAGTGTAGCATACCAAAGCACTAAAACATGTGTCAAATGTTTTCAAACGTGTCTATAATTGTTCAGACACAATAATCAAAAAACCTTGATCATGGAAATTTTACTTTGAAAGGCAAAACACAGTTTTTTGAGCTTAAATGTGCTTATATCTTATTCCTTGTGTCTCCCTTCTTTATAGGATGAGTCAAATGGATGGCTCTTCTTAAATATGTGGTCACATTTCCAATTTCTTCCACGGTTTTCTAGAAACAATGGGTTTTGCAACTTCCAAAATGCACAAATCACCCCACCTTCCCCTATAGCCTTTCAGCTAACGTTAGCAATCAAGCAACAGGCTATAGTTGAACTTGTTGACGTTATCCTAAGTTTTAACTAAGTCTATCATTCGTTGCTTTCTATTTTACCACTACATAAATATACATAGCATGACAACATCAATGGACAATCTTATAAAACCCCTTTCAAACAAAGATATTAATAAATTAAAACAGCATCTGCCGCATGCTCAACTTACCAGATCGGAAGATGCTAATCTTTTCTTTGCTTGTTCTAGCTGTAAGGTTGACATTGACATCAATGGTCACCCCCACGGTCGCCCCCTGTTGGTAGCAGGTTGGTGGTCCTCCAGCAATGTAAACAGGCGTGATGGCTGAGCAGGCTTCTTCTTCCTCCTCGCTGTTACCATTTCCTGTTCGGCCGGGCTAAGCTAATGCTAACAACTTTACAGAAAGATGTGGATGCAGCAGGCTAACCTGTCAGAAATCTAAACAACACGTCACCCTTGCACTCAGATATATGTGTTTCTAATAAGATGCTATCATTAAAAGTTACATAAAGTAACAGTTTATTAACACAACAGCGGAAAACATGTGAGCTGCTTGTTTAGCGATAGCAGCGTCGCTATGTTCCCTAGCAACCTGACGTCATTGAAACGTGTGGCAAGCGAGACCATAAAATATTCCTAATAACTATCAAACTAAAGATCAGACACATTCACTGACTGAAGAGTATGCAAGTAAAAGGTATATTTCTCGCTAGAAATGTAATTAGAAACACGTTTAATGGTGAATCCGTCCTAAAATATAGCATTAATAGATATTAAAAATGGCTAAGAAAACATTTCACTAAAAGCTGGGAGAACATCTCGCCCCCTGTTGGTGCTATTCCTCCGTTCATTTAGACAGACGGGGGGCCGCGTCTAACCTACACGCCCTGGTCAGGCAAGGCGTTGTGAGGGACACGCACAGGGAGGTGGACCGGCGCGTCTATTACACGCCTTGCCGTGATACTGGGTTGAATGAGCATACTTGAGCATTTGCTGTCGATGACACTTGAAATAATATGCTCCATAGGAAATTCAAGTGTGTCCGTATGGTTATATGAGGTATTCATGTACAGAACAATGGATGATGTGTTCTAGAAATTATGTTTGTCAGTTGATTTTATTTCTTCAAACTGAAAGCTCACGTGTAGAGTAACCGTCGCTTTAAATAGGGCACTGCCAGTATGTTTTAGTATCTCAATAACTATTGAATGGATTGAAATGCCATTTTGTACAGACATGTGGGCTTCCCAGACAACACATCCTATATAATTTGGTCATCCACTGACTTTTCTCTTATGACACCATTAGGTAAATATTTTCACTACGACAGTGAAATATATCAACAACAAAAACATTGAATCATTGCCACATCATTGTGTACAGATATCCAGACAGGGACTCCATCCATACACAAATACCAGACAGTCATTCTTTGTTGACGATAGCCTTTTTGTTATGAGCATGGACTAGTTTCAGGCATTTTTATTTTGTGATTGGTTTCTGTAACTATTAAATCCATCATCCATCATCCAATTGTTTTTGTTACATCAAAATTATTAAGCCTTGGGGCGCTCCGGTGGCGTAGTGGATAGAGCGCGTACCATATTGGCTCCGGCCTTCGTTGCAGCGGTCGCGGGTTCAAATCCGACCCGTGGACCTTTACTGCAGGTCATCTCCCCTCTCTCTCTCTCTGTCTCCCCATTTCAACTCTGTACTATCAAATAAAGCTTGAAAATGCCCAAAGAAATCATATTAAAAAGAAAATGATGAAGCCATCAACAAGCAGGCTAAGATGTATACTACTCCTGATAGTCCAAATAAACAAATGTAGTACATTTGCACAACACATTCATACCTACAAGCACAAACGGAACAAACATTTTCAAATAGCAATCTGATTATAAAAATATTGTGTCCAAATGTCATACTGCTTTGTTGTCAATGTCAATAGCCTACTCCCTTTGGACAGAGGAAACCCGACTCTTGTCTTTGACTAGATTGCCATTCATCAGGGCTTGTGGCGACATTACTTACCTAAATGAGTCGCCGCTAATTGCAATGAATTACCCCTGTGTTTGATACATTAGTGCAGCCTCGGTGCACACAGATTGTTCTGCATTCTGTTATGTTGACCACCCCTGAGGGATTGAAGAACAAAGTTAAGTGGGTTTTTATTGCACTGGTGTATTGCATTCACTTTTGACAATTAGGCACATACTGGGGCACACACATACACTGGATTTTGTTTGATTAAAACATTCCTGAAACCCCAGGAATGTTGTGATTGTCTTTTAAATTTGAGTTGTATTTTATTTTGAGCAGAAGTTAAGATGAGTTATTTCCTCATGTATAGTCATCAAACTATCAGCAGCATCACTAGCAAAGATGTTGACATCGAAAAACTGTTTTTGTCTAAAGAGGGTGCTATAATCAACGAACAACAAAAGTTTGTCTTATTCGCTTAAATTTATACAATTAAATGGTTGCACTTTGGACTCACTGTTAACAATAATATAGACGGGGGCGCTCTTAGCTCAGTTGGCAGGGCCTCCATGGGCCTCGACCAGCAGCGGACCCGGGTTCGATTCCAGCCCGCGGTCGTTCTCTGCATGTGACTGACTTGCTTGGAGCAGGCAGCACCAAGGGAGATGTCCTCCTTATAACAATCTGCCCTGCAAGGTTCTGCATTTTCCACTTGTCATGCATTCATTGTTGTTCTACATGTCCCTTCCCACAATGAAACGTTAATAAATACACTACTGCCTTTCTTGTGTACACGTCAATAACTGTGACAGGTGTCCCTGTAGTTGAATTCGCGTGTTGAAGATATTTGACGTGTTGTTACAGAAATGTCCACATGCCCCTTTAGCTTCAGGACTTTTTGATCTAACAGGAGGTACACTTCATTAATCAATGTGCCTTCTTGGTTATGGCTATACATATACACAAAGGTAGGATATTTTTCAAATGATATGTATAAACAAAATGTTCTTTACATTTATATCCCACATTTAATGTAGGACCAACAAAAAAAAATAGCAGAGCATAGCAATAAGTTACATTATAATGACATTAAATAGACAATATATAAGCCCTACATGCACAATTTGGACCGCAAAACACCACATCCTTGCTTCAGCTAGTCCCCCAAGAAGCCCAGGGTATGACTCCCATAAGCTTTCTACCAACAGCTGTGTCCCATTGATTGCTAATCGTTTAATATCACAAACATGAGGGGGGTGGTTGCTAACAACACAATGGATTATGAAACTATGACCGACCCACTGGGGGGGAAGGAAAGCAACCTCCTGTCACACCTACAGTACAAGCTGAGGCACAGGATGACTCCTCCAGGAAGAGCACCGCATCCCAAAGGGCAAGCAACACGAGATGCCACGCCATCAGGCAGCTTGTAAACAACAATAACAGTTTAATCGCATTGACAAAACCAAATGATTTAGAAGTAAAAGGTCAGATTGTTTGAAATGTTCCTTCAAGGGGAACATTGCATGTGTAAACATGTATGGTAGAGGTCCAAAATTAACCAGCATGATACTCAGGGCTGTACAGTGCGACAGTTTTGATCGCATTTGCTACTGAAATTGATCACGTGCGATGATGAATACAATGCTGCTCGCACTAGTGCTAGCGTCTAATACACTTCACCAACGGTAATAACCGGAAGGAGGCGGCACGCAGTTAAGTTAGCGCGTGTGCAAACAGAACATTTCCTGTGCGCCTTCACATTAAAAGCCTGTTACTAGCCAAACGTGAGTTGACTTTTATTTTGAAGCCGGTAAGAACAGGAAGTTCGCGCTTCACAGCCCTGCAGTGCGCTAGCTGGAAAGGCAACTCATTCAGCTGCAGAGAAAAGTCAACAGTAGTCTATTTAAACAAAGTTTGAAATAACTGATAAGCCACTGAAGAACACCTCCCAACACATTCACAACAACCTATTTAACTTATCCTAAATTGTACCAATATGTATACTTATTTATTTAATAGGCTATATGTTTTAAAGTTTGGTTTTAATTAACAGAAGGACATTTACCAAAAAAATATATTATTATGAATATAATAATTATATGTGTATACAAAAAATATATAGATATACATTTTATGAGGAGAAATAATTCTGAATCAGCAAAAAATTGCAATTGGCAGGTTAGATTATTTTGTCTAAATTGCAATCAGTGCACCCCTATTCATGTTTCTACAATTATTACTGCACACAATTAATATGATATTAATTGAGAATTTCAAATGAGACCAAGATGACAGGCTAAAAGGTAATTAGAGCGAAATGCATGGGTTAAGGTTATGCAAGTTTTCGATCATACTTTGTGTGCTACCAAATTTATTTTTGTGCTACTGATTTTTTTTGCTTGCTAGCACCAGTGCTACCACCTAAAAAAATAAGCGTACAGCCCTGATACTACTTGATTATTTTCTGCATAAGCTTCATAGCTCTAACATCTAAATAACAGGCAATGTCATAGTCCTACGTATTCAATAAATGGCGTTGTCATTGCAATACATCGTAAATATTCAGCCTGCTGTGGCAGTTTTTTACTTGGTTCAGGATCATAAAAAGGAACATTAGGTGCATATTTACACTATTTCATTTTTTTATTAGAAAACATGTATTATAATTTAAACGTTGGAATCCTTCACCGTTACAGTATATATTTCATTAATTGGTAAATCTAAATTAAAATATTATTTCTTTCTGGAATTGTGTTTTTCACAGGCAAATTGTGTTTATCGCTTTATGATTTTTGTATTTACAAAATGACCAGTGCTTGTTGAAGTTGTCTGTTGCTGAAGTGTGAAGTTTTTAATTAAAAAACTCATTGCTTAAAAAAAAAAAGATAAGGTCCTATCCTATCAATTGAAAAGCGTGAGAGTAACCCTATAGGCACTAGAGAGGAGAAGACTAAATGGTGCTGGCTCAGAGTCATCCTTCAGTAACTACACCAGCTTCCCTCAGCCCCTGTCCTGGCCTTCACAGTGGAGGCCAGGGAGCCGCGCTGTCCGCTGAAACATTCCTCTAATGTACGTCTGCCAACACCAGGAAATTGAAGTCAAAGGTTCACTGCATTTTGTGCCACAAAAAAAATTATCTGCTCAGGACCGATGTGTAAAGGAGAGAGGGTTAATTTACCTGGACATCTATAAACGGGGCAGAAAGAGAAAAATCACCAAACACAGTGAAGTCGATGGTCAAGTCGTTGCAAGCAGGGAATAGTAGATTAAAACCAAGTGATTTCTCAAGTGTCTTGTACTTGGGTATATCATGTGTGTATGTTTCTATATGCTTACCTGTTTTGACACCGTGACACAGCTTTGTCCTGCTCCCCCGAGACCTTGTTCACCACAAGCGGTTTTCCACTTCTCTGAAATGATGCATGGGAATCATCAGAGGGAATGGTAATCATGCTGTTTACTTGCTACACTGGATACAGTTAATGAGAGGCACTTGGTGGACAAATCAAAACAGACTGCTTTCAGCTGACTGTGTCGAATAAAACTGCTGAAATTAAATTGTATGATGGAAGTTTAGACAGAATCTAAAATTATTATGGCCGATCAACATTCCAAATGTCAAATGTATGTTTTATACATTGATAAAATATTTACTTAAAGAATTTGTAAACATATTTATATAGGCCTATGTTCTTTATTTAATTTAAATCAGCTGTGTGTTCAGAACAACCGATTCAAAATTGGAAGAGTTTCTCTGACTGAAGAATTTGTAAATACACTGCATGTTATGGGACTGTAGTCGAGGTCAGCAGACACACTGACTGTTTTGAATACTGTTGCAGATGTGTTTAGACTACTAGAGAAGAAATGGACAAGGCCATATCTGCATTGTCACAGGCAGAGAGGAAAATAGAGACCTAAAATTATCTGTGTATTAGAATGAATCTTCTTAAAAAAAAAGAAAAAAAAAATTTCTTACTGTAGTAGCTGTGTATCTGTGTATCTGAATCTTATGGCAGTGGGGGCGGGACCCGATAAGCCTTTGGCTTCTCCTGCTTCCCTTCGGACGATAACACAAAGTAATATGTATGAATATGCAATGAGAAAATGATGTATTATGTGTAATTGTCCGGAAGAATAATAATAAAAAATAAATAAAAACATTATACAATTATTTACTGTCTTAGCTAGAGTTAAATGAGACGATTGATAGCACTTTAATGTCTATACGGTATGAACTGCAGAGTTTCTTTGTACAAATTAAACACTATACATTGAAACTTGTTAATGCAATCAGAAGTAGAGGTGATGGCAGGCTGATTTTTATTCCCCCTTACCACAGTCAGGCAAATAGTCATTTCCCGTCTTTTTGCTGAGCTAAGCTATCTGGCTGTTTGCTGTAGATACATTACTATTGAACAGATATTAGAGTGCACCAGTACCTCATCTAACTTCCTGCAAGAAATCCAATATACGCTCATTTCCAAAATGTGTTATACTACTACTGTAACGGATGTTTATATAATTCAAGAAAATGCCAATGTAGCATTTCTAGTTATCTGATCAGTTATTAGAGGCATTTTTATAGTTGGGCTTTGTAACAATGATACAATTGGGAATTTTCCAATTTGGTGTGCTGCAACTTCAACTGGATTAATAAAAGTATTCACGACAAGTACATTTGCATATGTCCCCCTCTGTCTTGTAGGTAATTATTTGCTGTTGCCTTTACCTGGCCTCATTTCCCCTCCCCTTGTCTCCCTCTTCAGCTTGGCCAGTGGCCCGAAGTGGCTTGTAATCCTTGATCTCTGAGGTTCAGTGAATTACCACACACCTCAAAAACAGCCGACTCAATAACCGGGAGATTATCAGGACTTCTGACGATGTCAGCAGCAGCAACAGCAGCAGCTTGTTCAGCTTGGGAGTGAAGGCCAATCACTGAATGCAGAGAACCTCCCAGCTTGAAAACTTATCAAAGGCCCCACCACCACTAAATCAAACCATTCATATCAAGCGGCCAGGGACATGATGGTCTGGAAGGCAATGTTAATCAAGATCAAAACCTGTTCCAGCCAGCGCTGCAGAGATGTGTGTGTTTACCTTCTATCTCTGATCTTTTACCAGCCAATAGATGATTGACAGGTGATCTCATTCCTTTGAAACAGACACATGAACGCCTTCCTGCACCTGACTGGGTGAACTCGCAACCGTGCTAGTGTTAGGTTTTAGCTTCAGGATTTAAACTGAAACAGTATACCAGATGTCACAAGTTGGTTTCAAAGTAAGGTGATACTTACATGAATAAGGCACTGGATTATCTTGAATTGTAGATCATTTATCATTTGTTCACAACATTTAAGAGTTAAGATGCAAAAGATGTCATTCAAATAAAAAATGCAAACTTGTTCGCCATCGTCATCATACAATGGACTCTTGGTTCCTGATGGGTCCTCCTTTGGTTGTATTTTAGCCATGACATCCTCACTGGGATGAAGACAGGCAGAAGGTCAATGTAGAGCTTAACTTAGTTCACCAAAAACTTTGCCTATAGTCTATATGTCTTCATCACACTTAAGAAGGGGATGTAAAAGCCTATACTTACTATTTACTGTGCAGCTAGGCACCAGCAGCATATCGCCATCAGTCCTCAATCAGTCTCTACTTTGGCTTGGTTCACCATTACTGCTGTGCACAGTTTGACAGAGAACCCAGAACTACACAATCATATCATTGCAGGCAGAAGTAAAGTAAAAAACAGCTCAGTGTTAAAAAAAAGTTTTCTTCTCCACATTAAGATTGCAAACAGTTCAGTGAAGATAGAGTGGCTACATTGGTTAACATGGAAGCAAATCTGTTTTGACATACCCAGGACTGAAAAATGCAGCTGAAATTAATCGATTTTAAACCAGTTCTCCAATTTGAGAGTGTGTTGTTTGCTTTTAAATTGTCAGCAGTGAGGCAGACAGAGGGATATTTGGTAAAATGAATGCCTGTGACTGTGCTGTATGTACGTGCTTGTGTGAATGTAAAGGTATGATACACTCTACCTCTAAGTAATCACCTGAGTACTTTCCTCAGCAATACAATTATGAAGAATAACTTTTTCTGATGGGGACCTTGAGATGTTAGCATCTAGATTTGCAGGGCAAAGACTTGCTTTCTGTTCGGTTCTGAAATTACACAACGTAATTCCCATCCTTCATGAAATAGGAGGACCTTTTGCACTTTGTGCAGAACATA